>NW_012103443.1:1320737-1326805 GCF_000951045.1 Mandrillus leucophaeus
ACAGAGGGAAACTGTGCCTAAAAAAAAAAAAAAAAAAATTATAAATGACCACTGCATTAATAACATTGCAATAACATATTCATAGAAAAATAAGTTATCTTCCTTAGAATGTATAGCTTGTAAAAGCACTTTCATATATACAGCAATACATTTGAACTTCACGATGATCCTAGGTGGGTATAGTTAAGTCCATTTCAGATGTCTCTAAGAATCTGAGAGGTTGGGGGAGTTTCTCAAGGTCACATAGTTTGAAAATTGCTAAGCTGGTTCTCAGACAAGCTTTCACCTGAATCTAGATCCATGTGACATTCTTATGAGGCTGTATTTACTACATCATTGTATTCATTTTATTGTACAAGGCAGCCTACTTATATGTTGATGTAAAATATTCACAATAGTGCTATTATTGTGTGAGAGGCATTATACTTAATGCACCGGTATTATTTGCCCCCTTTTAGAGAGGAGAAAGCAGAGCTTCTGCAAGGTCACATAATACATCCAGAATTGTACCGCTAGTAAGCAGTGAAGCCAGGGTTCTAATCCAAGTATGTCCAACTCTAGGCACACTGTGTCTCATAGTATGTTCTTACTGACTATAAGGTTTCCTATGTGTTCACAAGGACATTGATGTGAGCTCTGTTTTGAGTGTAATGTGCATGGCATGCCACAGTGCCTCTTGAGCATCAACAGAAGACCAGCTGAAGTCACCTGGGAAGCCCCAGGGTCCTTTGAGAATGACAGCCCCACACCCCTTTCCTTTGGTTGGCTGAAGGGCTAGAAGAAAAAGGGGCTGGGTAAAGCACAGTTGACTCTCTGAGTACAGGACAGATAGAGTTGGTGAATCCCCATACTTAGCACCCTCCACCCCCATGAACCCCAAGTCAATTAAAAGATAAAGAAGAGCTTTAGAAGGGAAGAGTTTGACAATGATCACAATCCTGCTGTCAGCCCTGTGGACATGATGGTGACAAAACATCTTCCTGAAGTAGTAATAACAAGCTCATGGATATTAGCAGTGGTAAGCAATGGGGTAGCTGCCAAGAGGCAGCACCCACTGACATCCATGGTGCAGGCCAGTAGGGGTAGCTGCCAGGGTAGCCCAAGAGGCCACAGAAAATGAAATCTAATTGTAATCATTTCAAGTTCTTTACGACTTGGATTATGATCGCCCATAAAAAGAAAGCATCAGATGTATGTATGGTGGGGACATGATCCAAGAGGAATATAACTTAAACCCCACTCATGAATATTTCCAGTATTAATATTCCATGCAACCAAATAGTTCAAACTCTCATACAGATACTATGAATATGACTTTCAGATAAAACAGTCATTTATTTGGTACAATATGTTATGTTACAAATACAGATTATTAAATTTCTAGTTCTCTAAGGGCATATTTTGTTCGTGTGAGTAGTTTATTTACAACTGGCAAGAACCACATGTCTGACTAGACGTCAGACAGTTGTATTACTTACGTAAACATACTATTTGATTAAATTCACCAGCGTAATCAATAGGGGGTTCTGGTTGTCACATTAATTACATTCTATGGAAATTCTATGGAAGCATCATTTAATTAGATTTTTCACTTAGTACTTACCAGAGTATAAGAAATGTCATCATAGTTTTTTGCACATGGTAATGAAATCATTGGTACATTACCAAGATTAAATCATACAAGAATGTCTACCCTTCTGTTTTCCTCTCTGCTAAAATTATAAAGCTTCTTACAGTACCACCTGTGATGATAGGCAGGATACACAGAATTTCAAAGCTTTCTACAACACCTACCAATCTCCATGTCAGAACAAATTAGTATTTCCAGCCTACTGTTTATTATTATGGCATTTTAGAGCTTAATAGCTCAATCTTAACATTAATACATCTGCCTTTATTGTGTGTTTAATATGTGCAGTGAATATGTTAAGTGCTCCATTTACATAATTGTCTTTAATCTTCAAAGAAACACTTCGAGGTTTCCTTCCCATTATACAAAGGAAGAAACTGAGGCACAGATCACTTAGTAAAGAAGAGAACCAGGATTGACTGCCAGTTCTGATTCATTCCAAGTCCCATCTAGTTATTTTTTAGTTGCAGAAACAGGCCCAGAGAGATAAAGTGTATTTCCAACGTACACATAACTGGAAAGTGGCAGAGACAAAATGCACTCAGGTTTTCTGACTCCTGCCTGTTATTTTTATTGCCAGAGCCCTCACTATAGGACTGAGAAGTTCAGCTACTTGTTTGTTCGTTTGTTTCATTTTTGTTTCAGCCAATAGCAGCCAGGCTCGGAGACATGTGAGCAATATCCATTAGCACTGCTGCCTGTGATGTGTAGAGCAATCACATTTTTAATGGACTGTGTGTCTGAGTCCTTTCTTGTCCACGTAGCTTTTAAAGTGATCTGGAGTAAATCTATTGCTCACTTGGCAATCAATATTTGGCGTTGTTCCTCAAATGGTGGAGTTAGGTATCTGGATTTTGCTTTCTCCCACATCCCTAGAAACTCTTCCCAGAGAGTGCCATACTGTAGGACCCTTTTTCAAGGGCAAGAACTGTGACTGTTTCATAACGAACCTTTCAGTCTAAACAGCAAGTATGTGGTCACGCCTTTCCCTTGCTTTAAACCTTCAGATAAGAGTTTGTTTTGTATTTTTTTAATGACAGACGGGTGTTACATTTTACCAGTTGCTTATTTGTATCTGTTGAAATGAACATATGGTTTTCCGTTTTACTAATGTGGTGATTTATGACTGATTTTTGAATGTTGAGGCAACTTTGCATTCCTGACCACTTAGTCCTGATGTACTATCCTTTGTATATACTGGGAGGCAGGGCTAATTGGAGGCCACCAAAGTAACAGTTTACCAAAATGAAGATGCCACTATATTAATTACAAAATGAAGTCTTTTTATTTAAATATCCTACCCTGGGCCAGGCACGGTGCCTCACACCTGTAATCACAGCACTTTGGGAGTCCTAGGCAGGAGGATCACTTACACCGGGGAGTTAGAGACCAGCCTGCACAACGTGGCGAAACCTCTTCGCTACTAAAAATACAAAAATTTACTGGGCATGGTGGTGCACGCCGGTAGTCCCAGCTACTCAGGAGACTGAGGTAGGAGGATCACCTCATCCCAGGCAGTCAAGGCAGTGAACCGTGATTGTGCCTCTGTACTCCAGCGTGGGCGACAGAGTGAGACCCCTTTTTGAACAAACAAACAAAACAACAACATAAACCCAAAAAGCTTCTACTCTGTCTTCTGTGTTGAAGATATGGTTGGTGGTTGATATTTTGTGAGATTTTCCTGAAAAAAAATATTTTGAAAATCCATGTCTATAGAGTGTTTCAATTCCAAGTTTTGCTCTATGGATCCGTGTATTCCTACTCTTCAAATAAAAAAGAAAAATTTTAACTTCTCTCACCTGTGCAATATTAAGGTCCCAAACCTCTTAAAAACTAAAAATCTGTTGAGTTCCTTTTGCAAGACGGCTGGCTCAGAAGTTTGGGTTTCTAAAGAAATGAGAGTTTAACATTTTTATATTGGACATATTTTCAGAAAATTTAGAATCCCATTAGTGTTCTTTATAACATGCTGTGCTCAAAACTAAATTTTTTCAGGCTTCAACCTTATGCATATAAAAATGGGTTCAATTCAAGTTCCTTATGATTTCTTTCCTGTAGAGGTGCTGGACTTTTCTGCCTGCTTCAGTTTGGCACTGGGTGTTTTGTGTACGGAGTCTTTTCACCACATGTCCCGAGGACCCAATTACTGACTTATTAATGAGATTAACTGTGGGGTCTGTGTCTGTTCCGGCAGGCACTCACAAGTGGTGTCTGCTCACAGTAAGTCATTCCACTTTTCAGTAATACTGTACTATGGTTGTGAATTTGAGTTTCATTTAGACTCCCAGTTTTAATCCTTGAACTCCCCTTTCTAGGGATGTGGTATTGCACAAGTGACTTCACCTCACCATCCCTCAGCTTTCCCGTCTGTACAGTGGGAATGGTAAACGAGATACAGCAGGAAAAGCACCGAACGGTGTGTCATCTATGGAGTGAGCATTCAATAAATATCATTACCATTGGACAAGCAATTATGAATCTTTCAGTTATTCAGAAGCATGTTATCAAATTTCCAGGTTATCAAATTTCCAGGTTATCCAAAAACCTTTTTTTTTCTTTTCCCTCTACTTACTCACTTGGATCTGCCTTTTGACACTTTCAATATCATTTTAGCATTTGATTCAGTTTGGTTGGTTTCAAGGGTGGGAGAAGAGGGGAATTTGTGTTGACCCAAAGGCTTAGTGGTGGTTGCACCACTGCACCAATTTGGGAACCGTTTAAGTCCCTCAGAAGACTACAGTCCTGCACCACCTAATGACGTATCACATACGACAGCGGTCCCATAATATTATAATGGAGCTGAAAAATTCTTATTGCCTAGTCACATTACAGCCATCTGAACACTACGCATTACTCACATTCTATGATGCTGCTGCTGTAAACAAATGTATGATGCTGACAGTCGTATAAAAGTATAGAACATATTAATACAATTATGTACAGCACATAGTATTTGGTAATGATAACAAGGGACTCTATTACTGGTTTATGTGTTACTATACTTTTTGTCATTACTTTAGAGTGTGCTCCTGTTTATACATATTTTAAGTTAACTGTCAAACAGCCTTAGGCTGGTCTTTCAGGAGGTATTCCAGAAGGCGGCATTGTTATCATAGGAGAGGACAGCTCCATGTATGTTATTGCCCCAGAAGACAAAATTGTTCTAAATATAACAAAATGTTTACATGAAAAATACTTCATCAACCATAATAGCACATTCTTAGTGTTCAAGAGAGTGATAATGTTCTTTTTTCAAGCTGTAAACAAGTTTGATGCACATATGGGTTCCTGTTTCCCTTGCATTCAAACTCTGGACCCTTCTGAGTATCTGTAACTGACACATTGTAGACCACAAATGTAGACTAAGGGAATGCTTTCTAATACTGAGTCAGCTGCCTCTCTGCTACCCTAATTACTCTGTTTTATAATCACATTTTCCAGTGGGACAAAATGTGGAGGTGAAAGACAGTGATACTGATGATCCTGACCCTGTGTAAGCCTAGGCTAATGTGTGTGTTTGTGTTCTAGATTTTAACAAAAAAAAAAGTCTAAAAAATAACAAAATGAAAATAAAACACCAAAAAAAATGGAAACAGGTTATAAAATAAGGATATAAAGAAGATATTTTTGTACAGCTCTACGATGTGTTTGTATTTTAAGCCAAATGTTATTATAAAATAGCCAAAAGTTTTTTAAAAAATTACGTTTGCAAAATAAAAAAGGTATAGTAACCTAAGATTAATTTATTAATGAAGAAAGAAAAATATTATCTTATAAATACAGTGTAGCCTAACAGTACAGTGTTTATAAAGTCTACAGGAATGTATAGTGATGTCCTAGGCCTTCACATTCACCCACTGTTTACTCACTGACTCACCCAGAACAACTTCCAGTCCTGCATGTTCCATTCCTAGTAAGTGCCCTATACGGGTGTACCATTTTTTTAACCTTTTATTCATATTTTTACTGTACCTTGTCTATGTTTAAATACACAAATACTGATCATTGTGTTGCAATTGCCTACAGGATTCAATCCAGTCACATGTTGTATAGGTTTGTAGCCTAGAAAAAATGGGCTCTACCATATAGCCTAGGTGTGTAGTAGACAATGCTATCTAGGTTTCTGTAAGCACACTGTATGATGTTTGCACAATGATGAAATTGCCTAAGGACATGTTTCTCAGAATCTATCCCTGTTGTTAAGGGATGCGTGACTGTATTACCAGACTATTAACAAATGAGGCCCACTGTAATACTTTTGCAGAATACCACATGATAGTAGTTCAATGTGTTTAGTAAGAAAATTAATGACCAAAAATTGTTATAAATGTAACAAAATGTTTAAATGAAAAATACTTCATCAATCAGGATAGTACATCCTTAGTGTTCAAGATAGTGATTATGTTCTTTTTTCTTTTTTTTTTTTGTTTTTTTTTTT
>NW_012103443.1:1327635-1339189 GCF_000951045.1 Mandrillus leucophaeus
CGGGAGTGGTGGCACACGCCTATAATCCCAGCTACTCAGGAGGCTGAGGCAGGAGAATCGCTCGAACCCAGGAAGCAGAGGTTGCTGTGAGCAGAGATGGCGCCACTGCACTCCAGCCTGGGCAACAGAACGAGACTACATCGAAAAAAAGGAAAGGAAAGGAAAAAGGAAAGGAACAGGTTCCCCTTGTCAAATAAGTATGGGCAGCTCAAGGTGGACTATTTCCCTCTTATAAATGCATAATTTACCTTCACATATAAATGCCCTGAGAACTCTTATTAAAAATTATAATTTTCTTTAAGAAGACGACAGGCCGGGCGTGGTGGCTCACTCCTGTAATCCCAGCACTTTGGGTAGCTGAGGCGGGCGGACCACGAGGTCAGGAGATCAAGACCATCCTGGCTAACATGGTGAAACACCGTCCTTACTAAAAAAACACAAAAAATTAGCCGGGCATGGTGGCGGGCGCCTGTAGTCCCAGCTACTCGGGAGGCAGAGGCAGGAGAATGGCGTGAACCCAGGAGGTGGAGCTTGCAGTGAGCCAATATTGTGCCACTGCACTCCAGCCTGGGCGACAGAGTGAGACTGTTTCAAAAAAAAAAAGAAGGATGAAATGTGAACTATTTCCGAAACTTGACCATTTATGTTAAAAACTAAAAGACTATTTCCATTTTTTTAATAGTTTCACTCAGGGCTGGTACAATGGCACACACTTTGGGAATACTACTTGACCAACTTATCTCCTTTTATTTATTAAATTCACTATTTGGATAATTTCAAAAATGATTTTGTCACCTTTCCTTCCATCTAATTTTTCTCCTCTCTCTCATCCCTTTTTTCAAGTAGATTTCCAGCTTTAACAAATAAGAATACATGACACCACTGACGTTTGAATTTTAAACAAACTGAAAAATCTCCTGGTACAAGTATGTCCCAAATATTGCATGGGATATTTGAATGTAACTGGGTGTCCTCTATTTTATCTGGCAACCCTAAACCCAAGGCAAATGATAGCCATCAGTGAGTAAATAATGAAACTGTCAGTTTAATTTAATAAGAAGAACATAGAAAGAATTCATTCAGTGCTCATTGAACATGTTTTTAAATATTTCCAAATTAAAAGTGTAAAGCCTTTTTGAGACTGCTATGTCTTCTGTATTTTTATAATAATTTCAACATGAGGAGTGTAATAACCCTGGTACTCTGGTCTGCCATAAACTCTTTTACTCCACTCAGAGCACTTTCATTTTACAGAGGAGGAAACTGGACTCAGAGAAGTGACTTGACTTGCCCAAGGAAATTCTCCCAAAGGAGCTGATAGCTGCCAGGCTTGAGGCGTTTTCTACTTTCAAACCAATGGTCTGGATTCTCACCAGGCTAATGTTCATTGTATTTGTAGAGCCAAATAAATAAATAATAAATAAAACTATACACACACACACACACACACACACACACACTTTTAAAAAAGGTAATGGTTATAATTAGCCAAGTTTTCCACTTTAATTGATTAAACCACAATAACATAGAATAGAGTTAAAATAAATTTAAAGCTTAAAATTATACTGGATATAACTTAATGTTTCTTTTAACAGGGCATTTTACTATCTCTCAATATCTCAGTCCCTCATTAATGTGTAGGGGGAAAGAGTATAAACTGATAGTGAATTTCAAAGGGTTTTTCATGTCTCTCTGTTTCTATTTATAAACTATTGTTCAGGATATATATGCTTTTTTTTCATCATTAGCCACCTCAACTGTTTTATTGAGAAGAAACATCAAGCCCAGAAATATTACAGTATAAACAAGATACTGTTATTACTCTAGACTATACTGTTATCACTGTAATAACAGTATACTGTACACTGTAATTACAGTATAAACAATAATGCTTATAAGAGCAACAGGTGTGATAGATTTCTTTCTATAGAAAGCAGAACTCCTTGTCTTCACAGTACATGGCGTATCACCTCTGTTATTAAAAAGAGGAATTGTTTGGATTGAGGTATTGAAAACTGTTAAGACAAAAGTCGTTTAGGTACTACTTTTTATTTCCTAGGAGTGTCTCATTTGGTATTCATCCCACACAAATGCCACTGTTTCTTCAGGTGCCATGTAACTTCAGAGAAAGACATGAGAGAAGCAGGGCCTTCAGCAAAGATATGGGACTGGCCAAGAATTAAGAAGGAAGGAGCCTCACTTTAGAACTAATGGGTCTTGTGTGTATGGCTTATTCCCCCACTGGATAGATATGGATATTTAAACATAGAGAAATCTTTATTCTCTACTGAATAGTTGAGAATAAACGATACACTCACGAGGAGGCTAGCCTTACCCACGTCCATATATTTAAATCAAATTTTATAATAACTCCATCTGTTGAAATGGGCTGTGTGTTTTTCTGCATGACTCTCCCATTTTATCTCATCAACCCGACCTTGCTGGCACAAGATACAATCACTGTAGTATCCTGCTTGTTTCATCAGGAAGTGGAGCAATAGTTTAATTTGTTAAGGAAATAGCAAGAAGTGAACTAAAGATTGCATTTTGTATTTTTCTACAAATTGTGTTTTCTTTGAATTCGTGCTTATGAGGGCATATCACTCATCGACACCTGATCCACAAGTATCAGCTGCTTGTCAAGGACCCCGAGACTCCTGAAGTTGTCACCTCATAGAGATCAGTTCTCTTCAACTCTACTCAACCTTTAATCTACGTGAAACTTTGGATATATAAAATACTAAGGTAGTTTACCTGAGTTTGATATCAGAATTTAAGATGAGCTGTAGCCCATTAGTCTTTCAAGTACACAGGGTGATGTCATGCATTGTAATCAGCAGTACTTTGAATGAATAAGGAAGGGTAAATATAAAATGCTAATTATATGAAGGTAGAATCTTTCTCTGTCAGTAGTACCCACTTTAAGATGAATAATAACTTTCTAAGTATTTGACCTGTGGCAAGTGACTTGCTCTTTTTGATCCTCGGCTTCCTCATCTGTAAAATGGGAATACTAGTGGTGCCTTCTTCATTAAGTCATTGTGAGGAGTTAATGAAAGTGAGTGTAAAAGCACTTGGCTCCACCCCCAACACATAGTGGGTACTTACTAAGTGCTAATTAGTATTATTACAGCTTAAAAAGACAGGTGGTGATCTTGGTGTTTAATGTTATCATGCACACTAGTCCCATACTTGTTTATGACACTGTAATCTTTGTGAAACATTTTTTATGATCTCAAAGTGCCTTTTCATGGGTGATCAGTGTTGACAGTGATCACAGTAGAACAGATAACACTTTATAAGACAGTTTTAAAATCCAGCTTTAAAATTCCAGCTTTGTCATAAATCATACAGATAACCTTTATATATGAGTGATTAGAAGAAATTATAACTAAGGTGTCTTATAAAAGTTTTATCATTTACCATTCTTTTTTGGGGGGCGGGGGTGGTGACAGAGTCTCCCTCTGTTGCCCAGGCTGGAGTGCAGTGACATGATCTCAGCTCACTGCAACCTCCGCCTCCTGGGTTCAAGCGATTCTCCTGCCTCAGCCTCCTAAGTAACTGGGATTACAGGCACCTACCACCAGGCCCAGCTAATTTTTTGTATTTTTAGTAGAGACGGGGTTTCACCATGTTGACTAGGCTGGTCTCGAACTCCTGACCTCAGGCAATCTGCCTGCCTCGGCCTCCCAAATCATTTACCATTATTAACAACCATTGACTATGCACTTTCCTGCCCAAAGTGCCATTCAAAGCACCATGGGGATGGAGAAGCAACGAAGCTTCCGTGCCTCTCACCAAATCTTCAAGCTCCTCTAAGATTGATACCGTGACAGGATGTGAGCCTTAGCCCCTGATCCCTGGAGTCATCGGCTTATGTTTACAAGCTGAGTGATTGTGCACCTTCGATGCTGATCCTTAAGTGTTTAATGGCTTAGGTCACCCACATGTGATACTGTTAGCTACTTGACCATAAAGGGGGAGTTTACCAAATGATAAATTTTGGTCATATGAAATATTAAAGTAGGCATAAATATTTACAGAGCTAAGGAGACTCTGAAATTGTGTGCAGAGACAAGGATATTATTGAGTCCAGTGTAAGAAGTGAGGTCATCTTTGCTTTTAGATTAGGAACCATTATGAAAGGAGGAGTGGTGCCAATTCAGGAAAGCCTCACAATTCAGCTTCTTTCCAGGAACTGATGGGTAGGTCTCCTTCCAGGACACTGATGTTTCTAAAGCACTTGTATTCCTTTTGAAGTGGTATCTATATACAAGTTAGTGCACTACACACTAAATTACTTCAAAAGCTTTACATCCACATAGTCAGAAGATCAGGGTTAGAATTTTGTATTGGTCAGAATTCTGGGTCCCCCTCTGCTAACAGAGAGCCAGTCACTTATCCTCTGGGAAATGTCTTTTCCCCGTCTCCCCCATTTGGAATCATTCTTGAGGTTGTCATAAAGATTAAATGACATGTATATTACAGATGCTTGATAGGCAGGAAAATGTAATATGAACATAGGGGAAATTATTTGTCTGAAATAGGGTGTTTGTGTATGTATCTGTAGTCCACTTATTTTCCTTGTTTCTGCATGTAGTTAGCTAACTTGTACAGATGGGAGAACACACAGCAGTTGCAAGTCAATGGCAGAGCAAAATATTCAAACCTCAAATACTAAACTTTCTACGTCATACAATTTGGTGGCAGCTTTTACGTATAATACTTACAGTCAGCATTTGGGGAGGGAGGAGTTAGGGGAATGATACAGTTGCTATGTTATTAACTTTTGGCACTCCCAAATCAAATGATACCCTATGCCGCACAGCATTGTTTAAGGGGCCTCATAATGAGCCCATTTTTACACTTATGAGTAGGTGTAGAGCTTTACATCTTCCAAAACATTTTCCACAAACATTATTTCATTTAGCCCTCTTAACGACTTTTTGGAAAGTTATTATTCTGGTCCCCACTTGATATATGGAACTTTGCGGTGCAGTGGGTTAAGGAAATAGCACAGAATTATATCCCAGTTAGTGAGATGGCCAAAATACAATTCCGTTTTCTTTCTCTTTGTGCTACCCTCTGATCCCTTTAATCTGTGTTTCATTTTTGGTTTTTTAAACTTGTTTCATAAAAAGAAACAGTTATATGAAACAGGTGGTCAGGCAAGATAGCCTTAAACATGCTATGACACATAAATGTAATTTATTTTTAATTAGGTAAAGTTGAAATCTAGCATTAACACCTTTTGTAATATTAAGAATGTAGTTCATGAAATAAATTTCTCTCTCAAATGTAGATTTTTTCCAGTACAAAATCATAGTTTTGCTTATTAAAAAGTCAAAGATACACATTATACATTAAACTGTTGTCTTTTTCTTTTCTGGAGTTGTGACATACACGTTTTTCAATCTGCTAAGCCATGCCTAAACAAAGTCAGACAGATGACCATAAAAACTGTTTGCTACCTCCTCTTATGCATGTTAAGTTAGACCAATGGAACAGCATCTTGGTAGGATAAATTTTGACAGAAAGACTGTAGTTAGAGTTGCAGAATTTGCAAAATCACACTTTTACCAAAATCACCCTACCCCAACAGAAAACCTGATGAATGAATCCACACAGCAAGGACTTTAGGCAAACCCACACAAATAATTTAACATGCTATAAGAAAAGGATACCTTTTGGTCTATTTTCAGTACATAGCCTGCATTTCACTGGTGCCCAGTAAAATAGAAACTGCAGTGGAAAAGACACTTTGTCTTCATAGAACTAACAATGAAAAGTGCACAGTATCTAATGCTTCTGTCTTTAAACAGGTAATGGTAGGAAATGTCAAGAATAGATCCATTAGGTTAACCTGAGTATTCATCTATAAATCTGTTTCCAAAATTATGCTTTTTTTTAAAAAAAAAAAAAAAAAAAAAAAAAAAAGGAAGCTTCTCCTGGAAACCATGTCAATATCAACAGTCATAACTGGACTACAAACCTAAGAGTTAATGTCCACCTATAGCTTGTAGGGAAAAGACATCACTTTTTAGTTGATTCCCGCAACCAAAACTTGCTCTGACTTCCCCCACAACAGTAGGAAGACAATAGGAGCTTTAGAGATCTGAAGAGTTGGTCTGAGTAATACCTGAAATAATTCCCAAGTAGTCAAAATCCTGCAGAGCTGGGCCACTCAGACTGAAGGGTTTTTCACTTTTACCCCAAACTATGCAAAACTATGCACATATGCAAAAACTATGAACACACAGATTCGTTCAAAGACAGCCTGTGGTATTTGGGATAGAAAGGGTTAGTGATGGTAGGTTACGCCATGATGTTGACATATCCATGACATGAAAGCTGGGGAAGGGACCCTAGATGGAAGGCTGGACATCATCTTGTTGGAGACTAGTCTGACTCAGAAGTACCTTGGAGAAGTATATACTTTAGCAGGAATACTAGAGTGACTGAACGCAATAAGGTATTTTAGGAGAAACAGGTCCCAGGAGGTCAAGTCGTTTTCCTTATGACCCGTCAATACTTAGCATCAATGAAGAGCCTCAGAACAGTCAGTCTTTCCTGTTTGTCCTCACTAGCTGGAGCCCGACAGCCTATTAGGCCCGTGCTGTCCAGACCGACCTCACTGCTAGAAGCTAACATGTAAAATGATTTGTACAAGGCAGTTGCCACTAAACCACTGCTAAAGGCCGGTGCCCAGCCTTCTTATTCTCCTCCGTAGTCCAGAAGCATTTCCTTAAAAGTCAGAAAATCCATAAGCATGAGCAGCATAAATATGTCACCAGCAGAGCAGACATAAATATGTCTTCCTCTTTAGGGTGCCAAAAAGTTGTCGGGTGTTATTAAAGCCACTGGCTTAACTGCAAACATCTACTCCAACAACTGTTTCTCAATACACCTTTCTACCAAACACTTATTCTTTAAAATGGGGCCATACATGAGCTTATTCTCTTTTCTGCTTCAAACCCCTATTAGTACTAGTCCCCAAAATTTCTCTGTAACACCTGGAACTCATCATCCAGGATAATTTCTTGTAAATAGCCAATGACAGCATCACATGCTGCATCCAGAGCAGAGAGATGGACAGCATGAATCTCTCTTCTTAGGTTAGCTCTGATTGAACAAAGCCACTGCTGTGTCCAGCTGCTTTGGTCCCAGGAGGCATCTGCACCTGTCACAAGGCTCAGCTTCGGCTACACGTGGCTAAGGTCTCCCTGTGTCTTACCAACCATTGAAATGCAGTCAAAATCCTGAAAAGACCCTTTCTATAGGAGTTTTATGTAAGTACTTCTCTTACCTAAGAATGTTCTTGATAAAATTGATGGCAATAGAAATGTTGAACAATACATTTGAGTTGAAAATAGAGTTCCCTTGGGATGGTAGTACTTAATTTGCAATTTGAAAATTCTACCACCCCAGAATGTATTTTTTAAAACTCTTAAAAACTCAACAGTAAAAAGACAGACAATCCAATTATAAAATAGGCAAAAGACTTGAGCAGATATTTCAGCAAAGAGGAGATAAGAATGGCAAAAAAGGCCAATGAAAATATATTCAACATTATTATTCATTGGGGGAATGCAAATTAAAACTTACAATGAGTTGTCTGCACAACTATTATAACAAGTGAAACTTTTTAAAAAATGATGACAATACAAATGTTACTAAGGATGTGGAGATCTCTCATACATTACTGGTGGAAATCTGAACGGTGCAGCCATTTTGGAAAATGGTTCAGCAGTTTGTTATTTAGCATGTGACCTAGCGATTGCATTATTCAGTATTCATCCCACAGAAATAAAAACTTATGCTCACACAAAACCTATACACAAATGTTTATGGAAGTGTTTTTCATAATATTAATAGCAAAATACTGGGAACTACTCAAATATCCTTCAGTGGGTGAATGGATAAACAAACTCTAGTACATCCATGCAATAAAAATTTATTCAGCAATAATAAGGAATGAACTACTGATGTGTTCAACACCGTGGATGAAACTCAAGAGCATTATGCTTAGGAAAAAAAAAGTAAATCTCAAAACATTACATACTTACGTTCCCATTAATATAACAATCTCACAATAATAAAAGAGCTCTAGAGATGGACAACAGATTTATGGTTGGGGGTGCAAATATAAAGAGGTAGTATGAGAGGATTCTTTTGTGATGGTGGAACAATACTATGTCTAGATTGTGGGATTTTTTTTCTTTTTTTCTTTTTTTTGAGACGGAGTCTTGCTCTGCCGCCCAGGCTGGAGTGCAGTGGCCGGATCTCGGCTCACTGCAAGCTCTGTCTCCCGGGTTTACGCCATTCTCCTGCCTCAGCCTCCCCAGTAGCTGGGACTACAGGCACCCGCCACCACACCCGGCTAGTTTTTTGTATTTTTTAGTAGAGACGGTGTTTCACCATGTTAGCCAGGATGGTCTCAATCTCCTGACCTCGTGATCCGCCAGTCTCAGCCTCCCAAAGTGCTGGGATTACAGGCTTGAGCTACTGCTCCCCGCCTGTGGGATTTTTTTTAATCCTATGACTTTGATAAAATGGCTGCCATAAAAGCTAATCTAAAGTTTTTAAGTCACCTTTGTGCAATAGAAACATGAAAGTGTTTAAATACACAATGTTGCTTTAATTCCACTTAGGTACCATTTTTTATGTTTACTTAAAGGGAATGGTACTGATTCTATCAGCAAGCAATGATTTCAGTATACAAAAATTGATCGTTTCATGACAAGAGCAGGGATACACTCATGGCAGTGATTACAGGCGTTATTTGCTATGATTCCCTTTCTCTCTTCTCCTATTGGCAAAATACAGTCTGTACTACTTGCTGCATTTTCTCCAACTTTTCCAGTCTGAGGTTTTATACATAAAGTTTGGGGCTGCATAGTACCATGTGGCAACGTCTTTCTCTGATCACTGCCTTTGTTTGGAAGGACTTCCTAGAACAATGACTTTTACTCTGCTGTATCTGAATTACTGTTGATACCAACTTATTTTCTTGAAAGTGCTTCCAGTTTCCCTCAGATTTAGGCACTCACCTAGGTAATTCCAAGATGGCTGACTTTCTTTATCCCCTTTAGAAGAAACATCTTTTGGAAGCCTGTGAGCCTTGGTGTGCCCTGGGGGTGGAGGTCAAGAGCTGAAGGATACCCTGCTAGGTGGGGTCTTTGTGTGTCTTTCTGGTATAGGCGCCTGCCTATTATTTAAGAGAAGTATGACACTGAACTCTTTTTAGTTTAGAACTGAGAAAATGGAAGAAACTGAGGAAAAGCAGGCTGTTAAAAAGCAGGTCAGTGATAAAGTAAGACTTTGGCACAGACCACCCCAGGTGCAAATGCAACTGTCAAGACATCGGAAAACTAACTTCTCCATGCCTGTTACCTCGCCTGTAAAATAATTAGGATAATAATAGCATCTGCCTTGTCAGTTGTTGTGGGGATTACATGAGAAAATGTGTTTTAAGCCACCCAGCCCTGTGCCCGCCACATATGGGGGCCGCAGTACACGTTGATTCCCATTTGTTTTGAGTTTCTACCCTATTTTTTAGCCGCCAGGGCAGTTTGAAGAGAAATGGCTTGCAATGAAGAGGACTGATTGCTAGGAGTGAACAGGGTTAATTAACTTTTCCCAAGAAATTTGTACCTGAAAAAGAATGTATTTTGATTAAGCCTTTGTAAGATAGAGTCATTTTGCAAAATACTAAGGGAAGTCAGTTTTGTTTTGTTTTTTTCTGAGACTAAGTCTTGCTCTGTCACCCAGGCTGGGGTGCAGTGGCACAATCTTGGCTCACTGCAACCTCTGCCTCCCAGGTTCAAGCGATTCTTCTGCCTCAGTCTCCTAAGTAGCTGAGACTACAGGCGTGTGCCACCACACCCAGCTAATTTTTGTATTTTTAATAGAGACGGGGTTTCACCATATTGGCCAGGCTGGTCTCGAACTCCTGACCTTGTGATCCGCCCGCCTCAGCCTCCCAAAGCGCTGGGATTGCAGGCGTGAGCCACCGCGCCAGGATGGTAAGTCAGTTTTATGCAAGTAAATGATCACCTACCTCTTGGATGTGTTCTTGGAGTAGACACCTGTGCTTGACTTTTCACTACCCTCTCTGGTATCAAAGACTAGGACCTTGGTAACTCCATTTTCAAAGATACTGCCATGGGAATGGCTTAAACAAAGGAGGTTACCGGTGATACCTTTCCTCGTAAAAACATTGGATTCCACTATTTTCTGGGGTCTCTGCGGGATTCAGAGAGCACCAGGCAAGCCTTTGACTTCAAGAGAATATAAGCAAGCAAGGAAGAATAGAAATATCCACTGGACTGGAATTCACCTGGGAATCTTGGCCGTAGGGTAATTCATCAGGAAACTGAAGACGGTTTCCTGGAAGAAACTGAGGGCCGGAGAAGTGTGTTTGCTTTTAGAATTTTTTCACGCATCCTGTTTTTGGAGGGATAAGCCAAAGAAGTAGCCCTTATAATAGGATGGACTCTCTTTTTCCCAGGCCTTCAGTATCTCAGGAACACATTACCTGAGAACTGGTGAGGCCAAGAATGACATTGTTTCCATCTTTGTATCCCCCGCTCTCCGCATACAGCCTACTCAATAAAGGTATATTAAATTAATATATTCATTCCTCTGGGTAGCTGAACACAGTCGTGTCTTTATTCCCCAGTGGTCTCTTTGCAGGCTGGGAGTGATGGGTTTTGTTAGGCATACTAATTTTAGCAGGCTGACTGAAAGCTCCCTGAGGGCAGGAACCCAGTTGGCTGCTTTCATGTCACCTCTTTAGAGCTTGGCAAGACACCTGGCATCTTGTCATTCTATAAGCATTTAAGTGAATGCATGAAAACTACCCCTGGTTCTGTCCTCAGAACTCACCGTCAGCCTGGGGGAGAGAGCAGTTTCTGTGGGGAGGCATGGGCTGTCTGTGGAAGGCCACAGTCAATTTCACCTCCTCACTCAGCCGTTTGCAGGAGGTTGTAAATCACCTCTGTACCCGGGTCGGGGTCAGCGGTGCGTCCCTACGCCCCCTGCAGGGACCCCTCCGGCCAAGTCGCAGAGGAAGGTAACCCAGAATGGAAGAGCCAGCCAGCACGTGCAGCCGCCCAGGGAGGAGGAGGCTGGGCTAACGCAGCCCTTAGTCAGCAGCTGGGCTCGGTTTTGAAACAAAAGCCAATGTCCTCCCTCGGAGTCCGCGGCCGGTCAGCTCCTAGGGGGAAGAAAGCCATGCTGCCCAGCCGGTTAGTGGCCCAACTTACTTTTCCAAAGCCTGGGACAAAGGGCCAGCAAAGGCACGGGAGTGGATGGGATGTTGGGGATGGGGTACGGGGACACAGATGGCCCAGACTCCCGCCTCCCGGCAGCGCGGGGAAAGGGCGGGGGTCTCCCATACTCTGTGTCGGTTTGTCCCGGGCGATCCGCCTCCGTGCCCGGGCCCGTCGGGTCTGCGTAGAGCCAAGGCACCTTTGCCACCCGTGTCCCAGAGCACAGACACACCAGGCCCCGGTTTCATGAATGAAATCCAATCGTGTGGATATAAATAGCC
>NW_012103443.1:1339894-1356043 GCF_000951045.1 Mandrillus leucophaeus
GTGCCACGCGGCCAGCAGCGCCCAGAGAGAGAGTTGTGGGACCGAGCCGCTAGGGGGGCCGCCCTCGCCTCTCCGAGAGGCCAGGAACCCTCCCATCAGAGGCGAGCACAAGAGATTTCTAGGAGCGCCCGCACAGCCGCACCCCTAACTTGGAGCTGAGAAAATGTACAACAGGCACCCTTATCAGGCTGGCTGCGCCAGGGAGGGGGTGGTGCCGCGCCGACTAGAAGGCGCTTCCCCTTCGAAGGCCAGTGTGGGGAGGCAGGGCGGGTACCGGAGGACCCGAACAGGGGAATAAGCTAGCCCCTTTGGTGCTTGCACCCTCTTGAGAGTTGACTGACCAGCCCACAGTTTGGCGTTCCCCTCCCCTCCCCCGCAACCCCGTGTCTATGGAGTCTGTTGTGAGTTGCTGTGACAACAGGAGAAGCTGCCATGAGGGGCTTGCAGAACACCTTACCTTGTCTGTGTGTGCTCGGCTTTGGGGAAAACAATCAAGGGGAGATGTGCAGGCAAGAGAATCCAGCCCTCTGCCCCCCGAAAGGAAGTGGAAGGCAGGCACAACTATGTACAAATATATCATTAGATCCTACTGTTAGCTGCACCGTTTCCATCCCCAGCAGTATCAAACATCTCAACTGAGGAGCAATGTCAATATTTAGACTTGGACAAGCCAAAAAGTTAGAAGGGAGCGCCAAGCACAGGGTTTTGACTTGGCTTTGCACGTTAGCACACAAGCTGTGCCTTTGGAGCTGACTGTACACATTTGCTGGGGGCAAAAATGCATGAAGGTTAATATATACACAGAGGCACCCAGATCTAGGAAAATCTAGGAAGTTAAGACCAAAAGAGTCGCCCTGACTTTGAACTTCCCCATCCTGTGCTGTTCACTGAGCCTTGTTGAACTCCAGCCAAACGCTCAGCTTGAGATTTCACTGGTTTGGGGCTCCCCCACCCCCAACCGAGGCTGTGGTGTACGTTCTACACTAACATACTCTAAACCGAAAAAAAAAAAAATACCGTTATCGGTGGTTGCATCTTTGTATAAGTCCTCTGACGAGCAGCAGATAGTAAATAGTCAATAGGCTGTGTTTGTTTGGTCTTAGCAAGCCTTAGACCTTTTTAAACATACTCTGGTAAGTTTGTTTACAAACGCTATTTAGAAATTTGGAACTACGTTTCATTTCCAGTAACCTTGTAGATGCCTAAGAGAGTCACTGGTTGCTAGAAAATAAACACAAGCTCTTTTCAGTATAAATAATGTCTGCATTCTGCTCCACAGGTGGAGTGGGCAGTAAATTATTATATTAAACATGGTTTCCTCTGAGATTCCTGGATCATATTTGGACATACTAATGGGAAAAAGCTTTAACCAGTTGATCCTAGTACAGAAGGCTTTGGAAAATCATTAGGAAGCAAGGATATCATAGTCAATATACTAATTTTGCCCATTATTGCTTTCCCAGAGTTTGAAGATAGTGTAAAATTTTTTAAGTGCATAACGCAAGCTGTGTGATCACACAGGTGGAAACAGAAACACATGTTAACAGTTTGATGTTATTGGCTCAATAATACAAATGATAAGTTACACAAATACAACGGGAAAAAACAAAATTGTTTGGTCTTTTAATTATGATTATGTTGTCTAAAAATGCTATTTTGAATAGGATGACCACATCTATGACTTCTGTATTGTAAAATGCCTCTAAGATTTTCATTGTTATCTATCGGTTTGCGGCCAAATGTTTTTTGGTTTTTTTTTTTTTTTTTTTGGTATCGTCCCAAGTGCTCAAAAATGTATTTTCACAAATCCTGCAAAATGTTAACCTAGCTATTTCAGGATGTATTTGACCCTAAGAAATGCCACATTAACACTGGCACTTAGCAAAAGTAAAGCAGATTCTTCCCTTTCTCGGGGGAAAAAAAAGAAAACAACGTATGTTGAAAATTTTAGTGGCTCCCCATGTACTCCTGGTAGGCAGTAGAATTTATAAAGTATTTCTCTCTTTTATGTAGGTAAGTCCAGCTGTGAGCCGAGTGTTCTGTTCTTCACTTCCAGCAAGCCAGGTCAGTGTCTTTGTGCAAACCCATGACTATAGATTGGTAACATTCTGTATCTAATTTTGAGCATGCATTTCAGAACAGGTTTCTTAATCATTTGTCTTTTAAAGATTTTGTCTTTGACCTTTTTATGGACTCAGTTATGAATGTCATGAGTTCAATGATTATTAAAATTATTGCTTACTCTGTGAGTACCATGGTACAAATATGGGCCTCAACCCAGTTTGTCCTTCATATGACGTTTTATTTTTCACTTTAGGCATCAGAATGGTGCCCACGCTTGAGAATACTGGGGATCTGGGTGCTTGATAATTGAGGGTTTACTTCTATGCTAATCTTAGCACTCTGGGGTGGAAGAAACTTGATATAATAATAATTGACTTATTGAGCATGAATCACGGTTCAGGTAATGTGCTGCATTCTTTATATTAATAGTCTTATTCTGCTTCAAAAAGAAAAAAAAATATCTCGGGGAGGTGAAACCACTACCTTGAGTTCCAAACTACAGGTGAGGAGTTGAAAGTTTAGAGACATTAAATAATATGTTCAATTCTTACTTCTATTAAATGGCACAAATAGGATTTTTTTTTTAAAGTTTTTGTCTTACCCTAAGACCTAAACTCTCTAGTTGAAAAATTGTTTTCCACTAGGGAAACTGAAGACAAAGAAGGTTAAGTGACTTGTTTAAGATAACTTGGTAATTACTAGCACATATAATAACAATGGCCCAGCTGTTGCAAAATAATCAATTATATTCTCTTAAGTAAATTAGTGAAATTGTAAGTATTCATGTGTACTTTCTGGCATGACACTGTCAAAGATATAAGGAAGTTTTTATTGTGGGGGTCTCTGGCCTTGAAGATTTTACGGAAGATTTAAAAGGCAAGATGTTAAACATTCAGGTATGAAACAATAGAGAATAAATCAAGATTATACTTGCCAGAAGGCTGAATTGGGGATCAGTGGTACATTTATGAGAAGTTCAGCATTTTCCACTCTGTGGAATTACTTTGCAATTCCATATATGCATGAAAAAAGATTTCCAAGCACATTTTTTTTGTCTGGGTAGATGATTAATCGGTGAGAGTTTGGGAAATGGTAGAATGTAGAATTTCAACCCAACAGGGAGAGATTATGTAGTCATCCAGAACCGCTAAATTGCAGTATCTCAAACTCAAAGATGTTATTGCTTCACAAGCATAGTAACCTAAAATTGTGAGCTGTTTGAATCTGCACGGCATCTTTGAGAAAGCATAATAATTTGGCATGATGTTTAAAAGTACTGGATTTTTCCTGGAACCTCAGTTTGTCTGAAAGGCACCACATAGATGGATTCGGATACGTAATAGATAAATCCTAACCAAAGTCCTGATAACAACCAAATATTAAGCAGGCCTTTTTCAGGTTTTGCCTGAATTGACAGGCTTCTCTCTCTTCTGTTCCCCTAGTTCCTTTCTCCCCTCTTTCTTTTCATAAAGTAATTTGTAACAGTTGTGAATCCTTCTTAGCTAGTTTTATATAAAGGGGTACTAAAAAATGAAATGGGAAACAAATTATGAAAGCAAACCTTAGGATATCATCTTTTTTAATGTACTGATAACCCCCACTCAAGCTAATAGCTCTAAAATCTTAATTAGTGAAGATTTTTTTAAGCATTTAAAGGGATGTTATAAGCTGCCCTATAACACCTCTGTCCTGTAAAAGTTGTTGTATAGTGGATCATTACAAAATAGGTCACATTCTATAACAGCACTATTATTATTGGGAAGATCCCATTACAGGCCAAGACCTCATCAACAGGGTTAGTTGTGATAATGGTATATAACAAAAATATCAATATAGCAACCATAAACCTATAATTTTAAGCACTAAAATTATACTTTGAATCATATAACATTATGAACAAAAGAGATCTAGGAATTAGCATGGTATCTCTAATAATAATCATTTAGCAATCATTTGTTTTCTCTTTTGAATTTCATAAGGCTTTGGTTAGTATGCATGACTTACCTCTTTTAAAATGGCTGGAAACATTTGAAATTCTGCCATTTTTTGCTCAAGAAATATACCTGTAGGAAACAGAGAAATGTTTAAAACTTTCTCTTGGTCTTCCTTTTAGAAAATAGGCCATTCAAGTTTCCCTCTGGCTTCATGTTTTAGGGTTTAAAGAGCATAGGTGATTTGAATGCTTCTCTTCTCCACCAGGCTTCCCACCAACATCACAAGACCAAAACAAAACTTGGAGAGGGAGGGAAAAATGAGGTTCCAAAAAGTGTGTGTAGACGAGAGCAGGAGATGGGTGAGTGTGTGGGCAGCAGGGAAGAGGAAAAGGAAAGGGAAAGCTTTTGGGGGAAGGATCAAGAAGCAGTCACTCCAGTGGATGGGATATTTACAGATTAGTTATTTGTTAGCATCAGAATTTTTTTATTTTTAGTTTGTAAACAAATAGAACCCACTTCCTCCTTTTCCTGGCACCTTTTGTTCCTTGTGCCCATGGGACAGATATTGGAAAACTGGCAAAAGATGCCAAAAAGGATGGACATGTGATTATGACTGTCACTTTTTCCAGATGTCCCAGGACACTCCTGTCTTCAGAAACTTCCTTGAGCTCTGTCATCAAATACATCAGCATGCCTCTGATCAGGCTTTATCCACTAAAGAACGAATTAGCAAGTTTTACAAAGAAAGCGATGCCAATAGGTCTAGAAGAAAGCAATTACATGTCTCCACTGTGCACCTGAGTTTATTTATTGCATAGACACAGGTTAATGGCAAGTTCCCAGTGTTAATAAGGTTATGATCTTAGGTTCTATCTCTCTGTGGAGAAATTTCCTTTGAATTGTTACCCAACCATAGACCAAACCCTTAATGACTGCTGTGATAACAATAAACTAGCATTTATGCCCCTACTAGATGCCAGACACGTTAACTAAATTGCAGCTAATATTCATGATCAATTCCAACTTTACAGAGGCAAGAAATGGAACTCAGAGATGTTAAAGAACTACTAGGAAACAGAGCTTGGATTTGCACCCAATGCTGTCTAAGAACTTGAATATATATTTGCTCTAAATAACACCTCCCCGCACCCACCACCAAAAGCAACACTTTAAACCATTTCATTCCAGGTTACTCTTGCAGGTGTTGGAGCATAGAAGTTATTCTTCTGGGTTTGTTTCTACTTTCTAAATTTTGTATTTAAATTTGAACTACATAACATTTTTGCCTAGATAAATTGGCTAACTGTTTAGGTCATTTTAAATGTATTTTGATGGAAGGTGTCACAATCTTAAACAGTTGGGTCAGAGAGAGTTGAATCATGGAGCCAGGAATGTCCTTATTAAGGATACCTAGCCCAACCTCATGTGGATGGAAAACACTGGCACCCAGAGAGACAACGTAACTTGACTACTCTCATAGTTAATAAGTGACACCGTCTGAACTGAACCCAGGCTTCCAAGTCCCAGCCAAAGCCCAGTTCCGTTACATAACACTGCCTGAAAAGTGCCAAGTCTTCTAAATCTTCCAACATAGCCTGAAATACAACTAGCAAGTATGATATACATGTGAAACCCAAGGTACATCCAGAAATGCTGATAAGAGAATTCTAGTCGTGTAAAGATATGGTGGGTACTAGGAGAAACCTCACTTATCTTCGGTGGTGTGGGAGATAAAATAGTCTTTTTCTCTTATTCAAAACATAACACCCTTCTAAGCTGTCTTTGTTACAAGAACCCTTCCAAGCTGTCTTTGTTATGTGATCCATTTGGCGCTTTTTCATTTTGACCAAACTCTGGCTTTTCATTAACTATGCAACTTAGGTGAAGTATGACCTTACTTTCCTCAACTGTAAAATGGGAACAGTATCCCCTCCCCCATCAGAGGGTTATGAGGATGTTATAAAAGCCTCATGCATGTAAAGCACATAGTAGGTGCTCAATAAGGGTTAGCTCTCTTCTTAGCCTTCCTAGAGTATGTCAAAAGAAAGTGTTTTAACATATTAGGGCAGTTGTATCATTTTGTCTCTAAATTTACTGGAGTCATTTGAATTCTGATTTGCAAGGAATGGTTATAGGAACCTTTTTTTTCTTGAACACAACAGGCCCAGTGGTGTCTCTGGGTTCCAGTGGCCCAGTCTCCATTACATTTGTTTTCTTCACACTCTAGGGTTGCCAAAGTTTACTTGCATTGAATTATTTTATTGCCTTAGTTTCTGCTGCAAACTAACACCAAGCTTCTTTTGCAGATTTGTGGCTCTCATTTCCTTCCAGACACTGTTCCTAAGTAGCTAACGTGTGTTCTACATGGAACTTTGTATCTCAAAGCCACTATTTCCAGCCAGATAACTAAGAAATATTTCCGGAGAATATTATTGCCAGTAGAAAATTTTTGCTTTCAATTTTGAAATGTGAGACTTTCCTACCTTCACTTCAATTCACTGTAGTATTGAGTATTTGAGGTATGCTGCTCCTGCCTTTTCTTTTTGTCTCGTGTTGCTGACTGATATATTGATAGGAAAAGCATAAACACCACAATTTCCCCATTTCACCGGCAGCACTTGATAAGTACCCTGGCCTAAATTACATCGCTGGGAAGTGTTTTCTGCACTCCTCTCCCCAGCTGCCACATTTCGTCATGTGGCACTTGCTGCCCTGCTTTGGACTTTTGGAACCAAGTCCTTGCCAACACCTCCAATTCATCACATATGTGGAGGAAAGCTACTGCTTTGATACATATTTTTTAAATACTTGTACCTGTTTTTCCTTTTTTAGTAATAATCCAAGTGGCCTAGAATAGACTTTATTATCCTGATGGTGCAATTTCACTTTTAGTATTTGGTAAATGCATGTTGCAAGATGGATGTCCTTTTCTTCAAATTTAAAAGTAGCAAGTATATGTCTCTCCCAGTGCTAGGAAGTGGCTGAACTGGGGCTAGGTGCTGAGAACTCACCAGTTGCTATATTGTCCTTAACCTTCTACTAATCTCAAACTGATTATATGTAAGTTTTTATTCTTACCAAGGAATTAATTGCTTTTAAAGCTGTGCACAAGCTTTCACGTGTGTACAACAAGAATGGGCATCTTGTTAAAGTGCAGATTCTGATTCAGTAATTCTGGGATGGGGCCTGAGATCATGCATTTCTAACAAGCTCCCCATTGATGCCAGTGCTGCTGGTCTGTGGACCACACTTTGAGTCATGAGGTCCTAAAGAATAGTGGTTACTATATCTTATGCTGACATTCATGCTTCATAGGCCATAGCCAGACCTTATTTTATTTGCTTGTTTCTTGAATCATAATAGAGAGCCATGGAATCTTAAACATAGGGGGGATGTAGGTGGTGATGACCTGGTAAATCAACCAGCTCTCCTGGAAAAAAGTAAAATGCGTGTATGTGCATACACAAATTGACATAAATTGTAGTGACATAAAGAATGTGTAGTACACTGTTTACAAATAATAATAAACTCTGTAATACTTGTTATTGTAAATTCAGTATAGCCGGTTAGGTCTCACAGTATGCTTTTGTTGTTTTTTGCAGAACTCTTCTACCCATAGGCCAACCTATGTTGCAGTTGATTAAGGGGTGCAGCTCCCATATAAATGCTGGCAGGTATTTTCTTTTGTGTTAATCAGTAAGACAAAAGTGAAACATCAAAGATGTATGTCAGAACTCTACTCATTCATCCATGATGTGAATCACTTCCTTGCTGAACTGGATGATAATTTTTAATACTGAAAGAATATTTTTCAAACGTACTATTCATAGTGCCACACCTACACATATAGCACACTTTTAAGTTTAATCTCCATTATTAACAGTTTTAAATTATTTTCTTAGATCTAGAACAATAAAGCAAGCACTGATTGGTAGTGGCTGCTGATTTCTGTGGTGTAAATATTCCCACCACGTCCAATTTCAAGCTGCTGATGTGGCTGAGCACAGAGTTGGAAAGAGATGACGCGGTGTCACACCATTGTATTGTACTTTCACCATATAGATAAAATTGGCGTGAATAGCCTCAAAATATAGATAATAGTAAACAGAAATAGCTAGAAAGTGATGCGTTTTGAGTACTTATTATCTTTGTTTTTAGTATAATTTATGTAATTGTAAACTGATGTAATTTAATTTTTAATACTGGCACTAATGGGCCTGCAAAATTCCTAAAAATTTAACAGCTAGTTCTTGTGGGCTAGTAGGGACTGGCTTCTGCACACCAATGGATATAGATCATCTGGTGTAGTGATTCCCAACCTTGCTTTACACTGAATACCTCAAATAACTTAGAGCCTACAGTTTTAGTAGATCCGTGTTAGGGCCCAGGAATCTGAACTAAAACTGTTTTATTGAAGTATATCTTATATTTGAAAAACAAATTATAAGTATATAAAAAATTTTCCTAAATTGAATACACTCACATAACCAGCACCTAAATATAGAAACAGAACATTACCAGCACCCAGAGGCCCTTCTCATGCGCCTATCCAGCCACTACCCAATCAATGTAACCCTTATCTTGACTTCTAGTACCATAAATTAGTTTTGCCTGCTTTTGGACTTTATATAAATGAAATCATATCCTATGTATTCTTTTGTGCCTGGCTTCGACATTATGTTTCTGAGATTCATCCATAATGTGTGTAGCAGTAGTTCATTCATTTTTAGTGGTGTATAATATTCCATTGTATAAATAGGCCTCAATTTATTATTTTTTATCCATTCTACTGTTGATGGGTTGTTTCCAGTTGTTGGCTATTTTGGATAGTGCTGCCAAGAACATTCTTGTACAGATAGCAGTATGCAAAACAAAACAAATCCCCCAGTGAGTCCAATGAGCAGCCAATCTCAACTGCCTTCTCTGTATCTTCCCCTCCTCTCTATGTCTCATATAACACGCCCACGGCCATTGATCCTTTCATGTGAACGTACTTTTAAAACATAAGCCATGAGGCCCATGTGCTTCCATTCATTAGAGTATGTTCTCCTGGCTCTTTACAATACAGGTTCACCAGCTCTCCATTTCATCAAGATATCTGCATTTGTTCTCTCTAAATAGGGATGAGATTTGGCCTCACTTCAGTAAGCATGGGAGAATAATCGACACAGTGGACATGGAGCCAAAGGCTAAATTTGGCAGCTGATCATTAAGGCTCCTGGAAAGAGGCTTCAAGTAAAGGAACTTGTTTCCCTTTGTGTGTATCAAACAAAAGTCAACAATGAACCCTTAGATCAGATTCTAATATTCTTTAAACTCTATTTATTTGAAGTAGACCAGGGACTCTCTTCTGACATGACTACTGAAGTCTCTCGAAGTCTCATGACTTGATCTGGAAAGATTAGAGAATGTTTTCCCATGGCCTTGTTCCTACTCCTAGCATGCAACAGGTATATCCTTGTTGCATTGTTCTAGGCTGAGGGGCTACGTAGTTTTTGTGGTTGGGCCTATTGAGGTATTAGTTCCTTTGATAGAAGTAAAGGGAGCTGAATAACCAGGAACTCCAAGATGACATACTGATGAGTGGGACATCTGCTCAGGATTGAAAAGAAGGGTCCAGGAGCAGCAAGGCTGTTCCCTACCATATAAAAGACATTTCACACAAAGTTCTTAAGGTATACAGAGACAAGGTCAAGAGTAGATGTTAATTTCACATAATGAAGGAAGAATGTTTTCTCACTCACGAAGGTATTTTATTTCCTTGTTTTCCTACCTCCACGCCCTCTTTTTTGTAAAATTTCTTTGTTTCACAAAGAACATATGTTCACTACAGAAGAGATGGAATATATAGATGAGAAAAATAAAAAAATTAAAATGAATTATAATCCTATCCTATAAAAGATGTTGGCATTAGTGTTTTAGTATATCTCTATCTCAATCTTTTTGTGTGAATTTAGGCACATAATTTTTAAGGAGTGGTGTTATTCTGTAAATTTTTAAATCTTTTTTAATGTAAAGATTTATCATGAACATCTTAATATAACAATAAGTGTACTCCTATAGCACATTTTTGATGGACATATATTCATTTTTCTTTAATCCATCTCCTGTGTTTGGACTTCTAAAGTTATTTTTGTTTCCACAAATAGTGATATGATGATGAATATTCTTTTTTTTTTTTTTTTTGACGGAGTCTCACTCTGTCACCCAGGCTGGAGTGCAATGGCGTGGTCTCGGCTCACCGCAACCTCCGCCTCCTGCCTCAGCCTCCCAGGTAACTTGGACTACAGGCGTGTGCCACCACACCCAACTAATTTTTGTATTTTTAGTAGAGACGAGGTTTCACTATGTTGGCCAGGCTGGTCTAGAACTCCTGACCTCGTGATCTGCCTGCCTCGACCTCCCAAAGTGCTGCGATTACAGGTTTGAGCCACCATACCCAGCTGATGAACATTCTTTAAATGAAATCTTTTTCTATACATTTATTATTTTTCCAGGAATAAAACCTTAAAATTGGATGAAAGTTACGACATTTTAAAGTCTTTTGACTTAAAATTTCTAGTCGCATTCCAGACTGGTATCATTTTCCACTTCCACAAACAGTGCTTCATCCTGCTTTTTAAAATCGTACAATCTTTCATGTAATAATTTCTACCTAAAGTTGGAAGGTATAGGAACATGCCCTGAAAAATACCAACTGGAAACTATTCGTTGTTATTAGCCAATAACTTCAAATAAAGTAAGAGATCTTAGGAAGTCTGGTTAATTTTCCACCAGCACTTTTGCGTTTATGGTCTAACGTTGCTGTGAAAACCTGACAAAACGTTTCTTCCTTTGCCTGAATCAAAGCACAGCCTAGTCCTAACGAGCGTATAATAGTCTCATGAATGTTTACATACAATTGCTTGATTGTCATTGTATCAGCAGACCACAGCAGGTGGTCACCCTGCTGCTCCAGAAGCTAACCTGGTAACATCTTTAGAGAATGCTTTCAATGAGTAACTTACTACAGAAGGCTGTGGAGACTTTTCTTCATGAGTATGGGTTTTTAAACACCCACAGTCTACAGCCTTGGTACTAGCTTTCTTAAATGAGCACTTACAACTTTGCCATCTCTAAAGACTTGACCAATATTTTGATTATTAATTCTTGACAAAACTTCCCCATCCAGCTCTTAGTTAAGCCCCACCCCCATGAGGATGATAGGGCCTCCAAAATCAATGTGTAGAGTTTCTTGTTTCTTTCTTTCTTTTTTTTTTTTTTTTACTTTAAGAAAGTATTGAAGTATAACACATAGAGAAATGTATGCAGATCGCAAATGTACATCCTGATGACTTTTTGCAAACTGAACATACCTATGTAACTGGCACCTAGATCAAGAACCAGTACACCAGTGCCCTACTTCTGCTCACCACCCGACTCCACCCTCAGTGTGTTTGAAACACCTCACATTTTATGTCCAGGGTAAGTCCTTCATTTACAGAATTCTATGTTTGCCTGAACCATTACTTTATATGAGCTAGCTACTGTTAGCTTCCATCAGGATGTCTCCCTTGTCACTGAAAATATGTCGAAGTCTGCCTTTCCAAGTAAAGATTGCAACGTTAAATTTGGGCACTGAGTGTGCATCAATATTTATGTGTTTGTGATTTCCAGGTACACAAATACATACATGGCATGCATACCAACAAATCTAGAACTACTTTCTTCTTAATGAATGTAAAGCTGAATTATGCTATATTGATCTGAGCTTAGACTACCTTTAACTACAATTGATTGCCACAGAATATTTCATGTGCCCTGTTTCCAGTTTTTTAAAATTGCTCATTTCAGTTACCGTAAGTATTCCCTTTGAATGCTCAAGATTTAAAAGCCAAGAATTTTTCATCTTCTGTTTGAGATAGAATTGTATGTGTTTGTCCTGAATATCCACAGCTGTCTTTTTATATGGTTCAATTTCTGTGTTTGATATTCAGAAAAACATCATTTTGATTCCTGTGGGGTTTTTTTAATGTGAGAGCTCGAGTCAGAGAAAGAAACAGGTTTAGCAGACTCTCTATGCTTTTTATGTACATATGGTTTTGAAAAACAATTTATGTGTTATCAAAAATCATGTATTATGATTGGGTTGTACTCTTAGTAGAAGTGTACTCTTAGTAGAAGTGGCAATCAAGGGTTATACTTAATCTATCCATTAGTTTTTAAAAAGCTAAAACATCTTTCTCATTATAGAAATAATATGTCTAAGAATATTATTCAGCCATAAAAAGTAATGCAGTACTGAAAGGTGCTACAATATGGATGAAACTGCAAATACTACGCTAAGTGAAAGAAGACAGACACAATAGACCACATATTGCATGATTCCGTTCACATGAAGTGTCCAGAATAGGAAAATCTGTAGAGACAGAAAGTAGATTTGTGGTTGCCAGAGCTGGGGTGAATGAGAATAGAGAATGACTGCTAGTGGATACGTGGATACAAGGTTTCTTTGGGGGATAATGGAAGTATTCTGGAATTAAATAGCAGGAATGGTTGCACCACCCTGTGAATATCATAAACACCAATGAATTGTATACTTTAAAAGAATAAGTTGTGTAGCATGTGGATTTTATCTCACATTTTTTTAAAAAGCAAGACATGTGCATTGTAGAAAATTTGAAATCAAAAGTAAAGTAGAAAATGGCAGGAACAAGTTATAGCCTCATTGTCCAGAAACAATTAGTGTTGCTTTCTAGTGTATTTCCTTCCAGTTTGTTTTGTTTTTCATGTATTGTTGTTGCAGAGGGAAAACGTCAATGTTGCTTCCTGTTACATGACAGAGATACAGTTACTGAATTTTAAATAGTCACATATTAAAACCAACCCAACCCCCTTAAAAAAGGGTAAGTCCCAAGAAAGATTTGTTTATTTGTCAGAGGGAAGTAATGGATGGGAATGCAAGTAAGACAAGCAGAGAATGATGGCTAGCCCTGTAAGAAGGGATGAAGAAGGACCTGAAAGGAAGAGATCCCAGGTCCTGAGAGGCAGAAAGACAGATTTGAGCAGTTGTCATGAAAGGTGAGACTCCAGAGGGCAACATGTCAAAGAGACTTTTTTAGGAGGTTCACTGTAAGATGTGTAACAGGTGAGGTAAGCCACACCTCTCTATTCATAAGCAGCTACATGGTTCACAGCTTTCTAAGAATCAGTTTGTGTTTCTTTTGCTTTGCCACTGTGCTAAGACAGTGCTTCAGGTGAGTGCTTGAGGCACAATTTTATTTGGGTAACACATACTTATTTACTGTTGTTTCAGTCGAATATATTTCACATTACTATTCCACACTTTTCCTCAATAATATCAGCATTTCTCTGGATTATTGCAAACTCATCATAAGCATAACTTCGATGACAACCTTATTAGATAAGACGTACTGATGTTCTCTTGATACTAAGCACAGAGGTTGAAATATTTCACAAGCATTATCTAATATAATCTTCACAACAACCCATTGAAGGAGATAATTATCCCCAGTTTACAGATAAGAAAATACAGGCTCCGACAGATTAATTTGTCTAACATCACTTAGTAAGTATCTTAATCATTCCCTCACTTGTCATAGGTTGTTTTCATTTTTTTTAAAGATATGGTAAATATATTTGCTTTTAAAACATTTCCCATTTATAAAATTATTACCTTAGATGGATATATTAGAAAGTATTTTTTAAATTTACAAGGGTTGAGATTTTTTGTTCATGTTACAGAGCTTTTCCTTTCAATTGTTTCATTTACTTCTTTGTGGGCAGAGAATTTGGTTGACAACAATTTACACTTTGGGGGATTTGGGGCCTTATGGCCCAGTATGTGGTCAGCTTTTTAAATGTGCCAAGAACACTTGAAAGAAAGCTATCTTTCTATAGGTTTAAAAATGTGGGATATTTATTAATTTAGCCTTAGTATTTGTTATTCAGATCACCCATGTGTTGTTTATTTTCACTTTCTTAATCTGACATTGCTTTATTCTGATTTTTTGTCCCATATATTTGTTATTGTTGTGAGTTTCTCCTTATACTTAAAAAGTTTTCTTCATTTTATTCTATGTCCTTTGGTCTATGAAGGTTCATGTGACTTCTATTATGAATTGGCCTTTTGTAACCTTCTAGATTATCTCTGGCAGATACTTTTTCTATACTATTTTGTAACCAAATTCAAAATAACTATGTAGGATGATGTTAAGTTTTTATTGGCTTTGGTTTCCATAGTTCTTTAAAGCCTTGATGCCTTTGTTTGTTTTTAGTATTTAATTTTCAGTTATCTCTAGGTGTTTTGGCTAGTATCTTTAGCAGTTTCCTTAAGGGAACTTGGGTTTTTTGACCTGAGTCTTTGATATCTAAGAACAGCTTTATGTTGCTTTCATATAAATATCAATTTGACCCAAGTCAGAAATTTATTATGATGTCCTTTTTCTTTCAAGAATCTGTTTTTTTAATTTTTCATTTTCAATTATTATGGATGCATGTTAGTTGTACATATTTATGGGGTACATGTGATATTTTGCTACAAACATAAAATGTATAATAATCAAATCATGGTAACTGGGTGATATGGTTTAGTTCTGTGTCCCCGCCCAAATCTCATATCCAATTATAATCCCCACATGTTGAAGGAGGGGCCTGGTTGGAGGTGATTGAATCATGGGGGCAAACTTCCCCCTTGCTGTTCTCATATTGGAGTTCTCAGGAGATCTGGTTGTTTAAAAGTGTGTAGCACTTACCCCTTTGATCTCTCTCTCCTGCTGCCAAGTGAAGACACGCTTGCTTCCCCTTCGCCCTCCACCATGATTGTAAGTTTCCTGAGGCCTCCCAAGCCATGCTTCCTATACTGCCTGTAGAACTGTGAGTCAGCTACACCTCTTTTCTTTATAAATTACCCATTCTCAATTCTTTATAGCAATGTGCGAACAGACTAATACATTGGGGTATTCATAACTTCAAGCATTTATCATTTTTTTGTGTTAGAAACATTCCAATTCCACTCTTAGTTATTTTAAAATATGCAATAAATTATTGTTAATTTATTATAATTGCCCCATTGTGCTACCAAACTCTAGATCTTACTCCTTCTGTGTAACTGTATTTTTTACCCACTAGCCATCCCCTTTCTGTCCCCCTTTCCACTACCCTTCCCAGCCTCTGCTAACCACCATTCTATTCTATTCTCTACCTCCATGAGCTCAGTTTTTTTTCTAGCTCCAATATATGAGTGAGAACATGAAATATTTGTCTTTTTGTGCCTGGTTTATTTTATTTAACATAATATCCTTCAGTTCCATCCATGTTGTTTCAAACAACAGGATTTCTTATCCATTCATCTGCTCATGAACACAGGTTTATTCCATATCTTAGTATTTTAAGTAGTACTGCAATAAACATGGGAATGCAGATATCGCTTTGATATACTAATTTTCCTTTTTTTGTTGTTTTGGATATATACCCAGCAGTGGGATTGCTGGATCATAAGAGAGTTTGATTTTTAGTTTTTTGAGGAACATCCATATTGTTTTCCAAAATGGCTGTGCTAATTTGCATTCTCACCAGCAGCTTGCAAGGGTTCCCCTTTCTCTATATCCTCACCAGCAATCATTATTGCTGTCTTTTTCATAAAAACCATTTTAACTGGGGTGAGATTATATCTTATTGTAGTTTTCACTTGTGTTTCTCTGATGACTAATGATGTTGAGCATTTTTTCATATATGCGTTAGCTATTTGTACATCCTTTTCTAAGAAATATCTATGCAGTTCTTTTACCATTTTTAAATTGGATTTTTTTTCTGTTGAGTTATTTGAGCTCCTTATATGTTCTGGTTATTAATCCCTTGTCAGATGGGTAATTTGCAAATATTTTCTCCCATTCTGTGGATTGTCTCTTCACTTTATTGTTTCCTTTGCTATGCTTGATATAATCCTGTTTGTCCATTTTTGCTCTGTGATCTCAGGAAATCTTTGCCCAGCCCAATGTCCTGGAGTGTTTCGTCAATATTTTCTTATAATAGTTTCACAGTCTGAGGTCTTAGATATAAGTATTTAATCTATTTTGATTTAATTTTTGTGTGTGGCATGAGACAGGGGTCTAGTTTCATTCTTCTGCTTATGGATCTCCAGTTTTCCCAA
>NW_012103443.1:1356093-1445064 GCF_000951045.1 Mandrillus leucophaeus
TCTCTCTCTCCTGCTGCCAAGTGAAGACACGCTTGCTTCCCCTTCGCCCTCCACCATGATTGTAAGTTTCCTGAGGCCTCCCAAGCCATGCTTCCTATACTGCCTGTAGAACTGTGAGTCAGCTACACCTCTTTTCTTTATAAATTACCCATTCTCAATTCTTTATAGCAATGTGCGAACAGACTAATACATTGGGGTATCCATAACTTCAAGCATTTATCATTTTTTTGTGTTAGAAACATTCCAATTCCACTCTTAGTTATTTTAAAATATGCAATAAATTATTGTTAATTTATTATAATTGCCCCATTGTGCTACCAAACTCTAGATCTTACTCCTTCTGTGTAACTGTATTTTTTACCCACTAGCCATCCCCTTTCTGTCCCCCTTTCCACTACCCTTCCCAGCCTCTGCTAACCACCATTCTATTCTATTCTCTACCTCCATGAGCTCAGTTTTTTTTCTAGCTCCAATATATGAGTGAGAACATGAAATATTTGTCTTTTTGTGCCTGGTTTATTTTATTTAACATAATATCCTTCAGTTCCATCCATGTTGTTTCAAACAACAGGATTTCTTATCCATTCATCTGCTCATGAACACAGGTTTATTCCATATCTTAGTATTTTAAGTAGTACTGCAATAAACATGGGAATGCAGATATCGCTTTGATATACTAATTTTCCTTTTTTTGTTGTTTTGGATATATACCCAGCAGTGGGATTGCTGGATCATAAGAGAGTTTGATTTTTAGTTTTTTGAGGAACATCCATATTGTTTTCCAAAATGGCTGTGCTAATTTGCATTCTCACCAGCAGCTTGCAAGGGTTCCCCTTTCTCTATATCCTCACCAGCAATCATTATTGCTGTCTTTTTCATAAAAACCATTTTAACTGGGGTGAGATTATATCTTATTGTAGTTTTCACTTGTGTTTCTCTGATGACTAATGATGTTGAGCATTTTTTCATATATGCGTTAGCTATTTGTACATCCTTTTCTAAGAAATATCTATGCAGTTCTTTTACCATTTTTAAATTGGATTTTTTTTCTGTTGAGTTATTTGAGCTCCTTATATGTTCTGGTTATTAATCCCTTGTCAGATGGGTAATTTGCAAATATTTTCTCCCATTCTGTGGATTGTCTCTTCACTTTATTGTTTCCTTTGCTATGCTTGATATAATCCTGTTTGTCCATTTTTGCTCTGTGATCTCAGGAAATCTTTGCCCAGCCCAATGTCCTGGAGTGTTTCGTCAATATTTTCTTATAATAGTTTCACAGTCTGAGGTCTTAGATATAAGTATTTAATCTATTTTGATTTAATTTTTGTGTGTGGCATGAGACAGGGGTCTAGTTTCATTCTTCTGCTTATGGATCTCCAGTTTTCCCAACACCATTTATTGAAGAGACTGCCTTTTCCCCAGTGTATGTTCTCAGCACCTTTGTCAAAAATAAGTTGGCTGTAAATGTGGGAATTTATTTCTGGGTTCTCTGTTCTCTTCCATTGGTCAGTGTGTCTGTTTTTATGCCAGTCCCATGCTTTTTTGGTTACTATAGCTTTGTAGTATAATTTGAAGTCAGATAATATGATGCCTCCAGCTCTATTCTTTTTGCTTAGGATAGCAGTGATGATTAATACTGAGTGTCAACTTGACTGGATTGAAGGATGCAAAGTACTGATCTTGGGTGTGTCTGTAAGGGTGTTGCCAAAGGAGACTAACACTTGAGTCAACTGAATCTGTAGACTGCCTTGGGTAGTATAGGCATTGTAACAATATTGATTCTTCCCATCTATGAACATGGAGTAACTTTCCATTTTTTGTGTCCTCAATGTCTCATAGTTTTCATTTTAGATAACTTTCACTTCTTCTAGGCATTTTGTTTTATTTGTAGCTATGATAAATTGGATTACTTTCTTGATTTCTTTTTCAGATTGTTCATTGTTGGCATATAGAAATGCTACTTATTTTTGTGTATTGATTTCATATCCTGAAACTTTACTGTTTATCAGTTCTGATCATTTTCTGTGGGATATTGAGTTTCTTCTAAATATAAGATTGTATCATCTGCAAACAAGGATAATTTGACTTTTCCCATTACAATTTGAATGCCCTTTATTTCTTTCTCATGTCCAGTTGCTCTGACTAGAATTTCTAGTATTATGTTGAATAAAAGTGGTGACAGTGGGCATGCTAGTCTTGTTCCAGATCTTAGAGAAAAGGCTTTCACTTTTTCCTCATTCAGTATGATACAGTCAGTCTGTCATATATGGCTTTTATTGTGTTGAGATATGTTCCTTCCATACCCAGGTTTTTGGGAAATTTTATCATGAAGGAATGTTGAATTTTACTGAATGCTTCTTTGGCATCTATTGAAATGATCATGTTGTTTTTTTCCTTCATTCTGTTCAGATGATGTGTCACATTTATTGATTTACATATGTTGAACCATCCTTACATCCCTGGGGTGAATGTCACTTGATCATGATGAATAATCTTTTTAGTGTGTTGTTGAATTTGATTTGCTAGTATTATGTTGAGGAATTTTGCATCTATGTGTATTAGATATATTGGCCTGTAGCTCTCTTTCTTTGTTGTGTCTTTGTCTGTTTGTGGTATCAGGATAACACTGGAGTCGTAGAGTAAGTTTGGAAGTATTCCTTCCTTCTTAATTCTTTGGAATAGCTTGAGTAGGATTGCTACTAATTCTTAAGTGTTTGAGAGTTTAGCAGTGAAGCCATCAGTTCCTGTCCTTATTTGTTTGTCTGTTTATTTATTTATTTGTTTATTTATTTATTTATTTATTTATTTTGGACAGAGTCTTGCTCTGTTGCCCTGGCTGGAGTGCAGTGGTGCAATCTCAGCTTACTGCAACCCCTGCCTTCCGAGTTCAAGTGATTCTCCTGCCTCGGCCTCCCAAGTAGCTGGGATTACAGGCGTGCACCACCACACCTAGCTAATTTTTGCATTTTTAGTAGAGACGGGGGATGGGGTTTCCCCATGTTGGTCCAGCTGGTCTTGAGCTCCTGACCTCAAGTGATCTGCCCGCCTCAGCCCCGCAAAGTGCTGGGATTACAGGTGTGAGCCACCACGCCCAACCATGTCCTGGCTATTTATTTAATGGGAGACTTTTTTATTACTGCTTCAATCTTGTTACTTGTTATTGGTCTATTCAGATTTTGTGTTTCTTCATGGCTCAATCTTCGTAAGTTGCATGTGTCTAGGAATTTGTCCATTTCTTCTAGGTTTTCCAGTTTATTGACAGATAGTTATACATAATGGTCCCTAATGATTCTTTGAATTTCAGCAGTATCAGTTGTAACATCTCTTTTTTTATATCTGATTTTATTTATTTGGGTCTTCTTTTTTTTTTTCTTAGTCTGGCTAAAGATTTGTCCATTTTACTTATCTTGTCAAAAAAATTCATTTTGTTGATTTTTTCTGTTTTTATCTCAATTTCATTTCTTTCTGCGCTGATCTGTATTAATTATTTTCTTCTACTAATTTTGGGTTTAGTTTGCTCTTGCTTTTCTAGTTCTTTAAGATATATTATAAGGTTGTTTATTTGAGGTTTTTCTACCTTTTTGATATAGGCATTTATTGCAATAAACTTTCCTCTGAGTACCATTTGTGCAGTATTCCATAGGTTTCGGAATGTTGTGTTTGCATTTTCATTTATTTCAATACATTTCTAAGGTTTCTTTTTAATTTCTTCAATGACTCAATGTTCATTCAGGAGCATATTCGTCTTTTCTTGCATTGCTATAAAGAAATAGCTGAGACTGAATAAATGATGAAGAAAAGAGATTAAATTGGCTCATGGTTTTGCAGCCTTTATATAAAGCATGGTACTGTCATCTCCTCAGCTTCTGGGGAGGCCTCAGGAAGCTTATAATCATGGTGGAAGGTGAGAGGAGAGCAGCAGTGTCACATGGCCAGAGCAGAAGCAAGAGAGAGAGAGTGAGTGGGGTGGGGGAGGAGCCACACACTTTTAAATGACCAGATCTTGTGTGAACTGAGAGCAAGAGTTCACTTATCACCAAGAGGATGACTCAAGCCGTTCATAAGTGATCTACCCCCATAATCTAAACATTTCCCACTAAGCCCGAACTCCAACAATGGTGATTACAATTTAACATGAGATTGGGTCGGGGACAAATATCCAAACTATATCTAAGAGCATATTGTTTGATTTCCATGTATTCATATAGTTTCCAAAGTTCCTCTTGTTATTGATTTCTAGTTTTATTCCATTGTGGTCAGAAAAGATACTGGATATGATTTTTAAAAAAATTTTTGAGACTTGTTTTGTGGTCTGACATATGGTCTATCCTTGGGAATGTTTCATGTGCTGAGGAGAGGAATATGTATTCTACAACTGTTGGATGAAATGTTCTGTAAATGTCTGTTAGGTCCATTTGGTCTATAGCGATTTTTTTTCTTGATTTTCTGTCTAGATGATCTTTCCAATGCTGAAAGTGGGGTATTGAAGTCCCTGGCTGTTACTATATCAAGATCTCTCTCTCTCTTTAGCTCTAATAATATTTGCCTTATATATCTGGGTGCTGCAGTGTTGATTGCTATATCATCTTGCTTGATTGACAACTTTGTCATTATATAATGACTTTCTTTGTCTTTTTTTACAGTTTTTGTCTTGAAATCTATTTTATCTGATATAGAGATACCTAATTCTGCTCTTTTTGGGGGGATTTTATTTGCATGGAATACCTTTTTCTATCCTTAAGACTCTCTTATGTGTTTTTAAAATCATCTTCAAATAGTGTCTTAGTGAAATTTATAGTCATTCATATCATTATTTCTCTATGGAGAAGATTTGTGTCCATTAGTTTTAGAAGATGATAAGATACAATGAGATTCTTATATAATTTGTCATTGATATGTAAACATTTTACTGAAAAAAATGCATAGATTTGGAGCCTTCCATTGTTTTTCTCCTCCTCCTTCTCCTCCTTGCTTTTCCCTGCTCCTTCCTGTTTTTTGTAGTGGGAACATTTTGTTCTATTAAATCACACTATGCTCCTTAGTTCTTCAGGAACACATACCATATTAATCCATTTTCACATGGCTGATAAAGACATATCCAAGACTGAGTAGTTTGTAGAGAAAAAGAGGTTTAATGGACTCACGTTCCATGGGGCTGAGGAGGCCACACTATCATGGTAGAAGGTGAAAGGCAGACAAGGAAAAAAATGAGATCAAAGTGAAAGCAGAAACTCTTTACAAAAACATCAGATCTTCATCAACTCACTATCCCAAGAACAGTATGGGGTAAACCACCCCTCATGATTCAATTATTTCCCACTGGGTCCCTCCCACAACATGTGGGAATTAGGGGATCTACAATTCAAGATGAGATTTGGATGAAGATTTAGATGCGACCATATCGCATACTATTCAAGAGATTGCATTTTGACAGTCAGTCTCTTTATTGTCTTTGGTCAATCATCAGTAAAGACAAAGAAAGATTGTCTTTACGTCTATATTTAGAGAGAGCTTCTTATGCTTGACCTGTACCTCACTAATTAATTTTACAACATTTTCAAGTCTACTATGTACTGTTGCCAGCATGGCTTTCAATTTGGTGACCTTATGTTTCATTTGTACGTGGTCTTTCTTTATCTCGTCCCATTACCTACTTATAATTTCATCTACTATTAGTTTATAAATGTATATTATCTTCTTTTACGTGATTAAGTTCATGAATCTGATTTTTGAAGTTTTTATTCTGCTGTTTTATATAGCACATTTATCTAAGTGGAAGACCTTTCTTCTGTGCCTTTAGGTAATTGCTTGTACACGTCTATGCTTCAGGGTTTTTAATAGGTCATGTGTTGAATGGTCTCTGTTTACACTATCCATACACAAAAGGATTCACAAAGGCCAAGGATTGAAGCATATTCCAAATGCTTGAATAACCATAGGCTCTGTCAAAGATCAAGGTAGGGCTCTCTCATAGCATTCCAGGAAATCACCCAGTTCCAGAGCTGACAAGCAAAGGTACTCAATATAATGTGAGCTGAGAGAACCTTTGAGGGTGAATGAATTAAGGACAACAGTGAGGAATGTGACCGTGGAAGTTACACTAATGTTCAGTCTTAAGAGGCAGCACCCCCTCACCTGACTCCCTCTTGCATTAACCCCACAAGACCAATCAGTTCTGTCATAGGGTCAAAACTGAAAGGGTCTGGTTGAGGGGGCTGGAGGAAGCAAAAGCAGAATAGAGAGCATCTTTTTCCATACTTTGTTCTCTCTACCTGGTCCATCCCCAGCAAGGGACAGTCAGCAAGGTTACTCCATGCTGATAGCAGCAGGCTGGTTTCCTACTGGAGCCACTAGGAAACCTTCTTCCTCCACCCTTCTTTCTTCACCGTTGCCCCAAGTCAGTGTGGCTCTCATTACTCCAGATAATGGGCATCTGTGGTGAAAAATGTTTGCCTACTTCCTGGGCCAGTTCTTTTCCTTGTGGACATGGCAGTCTGCTGGTCATCAGTGACGTTCTCACTTGGCTCCATGGAAGTGAATTTGGCAGAAATCCTTCAAGTTTCTGGTACGTGGTTACTTTTTACCATTAATTTCTGGTACTGTTGTAGAGGCTGCTATCTGTACAGACTAAGGCTACTTGCAGTGAGATGATGGTAGAGGAGGGTTCAAGGCATCAGTGCCTTCATTGCTATCTTGTCTTGAAGTACAGCTAATTGCATTTTGTGATGTGGCTCTTTTGGGCTTAGTCTGAACGCCTTTATTCAAGACTCACTTTCATGTTAGTGATAAATCATTATCCATATGTAATGGGTACATGTGCCTCTCTTTTTCCTTTCTTTTCCAGCCAAGTAGTGACTCACCAAAAAAAGTTGAGAATCCCTTGAATTAGGATATTTAAGTCTAAAAGTGGATGAGAACTTTATGAGACTCTTATGTGTAAATATTATTAAGATTTATAAATCGACTCTAGAAACTAGAACAAAATAAACAAGCACTCATTTGTTTTTCTAAATCCAGTCCAATCCTAAGGCCCTCCTGTCTGCACATATTGGGACTCTCCTCCCCACCACCACCTTCCCATTTGGTGAAAGGGTGTGGTCCTTGGTCTCTGGTGGTTCCCGTGGTTACTGATGCACTTCCTGTCAGGAAGCAATGGTTGGTGCAATGCCATCTGTCAAACACTGCTCTTGTGATGGGCCACACAGATGTCCCTCGAGGTGTTCCTCTCACCAACTGCAGGCTTAGCCACACACTGCTGCTTTCGAGGCCACAGAACTTAATGATCAGTCACCAGAGATAGCTGTGTGCAAGTTCTCTGCCAGCCCCAGGTGGAAGGTTTTCTAAGAAAGGTGGAGTGGCTGTATTTTTATATTCAATTCAACAAACGTTTATTGAAAGCTGCCTATAGGCCAGGCACTGTGACAAGATTTGAGGATTTAAAGATGAATCACAATTTCTGTTGCCAAAAATGTATAATCTCGGTGGGGTAGAAGTGGAATACATATAAACATAATAATCAGTATTACAAATCAGAATTTGATAAACCCCCTTAGAGACTGTGCAAAGGAAGGATGTTTGCAGTGTGTCTTCTTCCAGAATGTAACTTGAATCTGTACTTGGCTGCATCTCTGCTGATTCTGCCCTGTCGGAGGCACCATCCTTTCTCTCCTGGAGAACTTAGGGTTTCCTCACCATTCCTCTGCCATTGCACCCCTGCCGACATGGCATGTTCTCTGTACATACAGCAGTCTCAGTGATATTGGTGATTCCTTTAAAAAGCAAATCAGGGTTGGGTATGGTGGCTCATGCCAGTAATCCCAGCACTTTGGGAAGCCAAGGAGGGAGGATCACCTGAGATCAAGAGTTCAAGACCAGCCTGGCCAACATGGTGAAACTCCATCTCCACAAAAATACAAAAATTAGCCAGGCATGATGGTGAGTGTCAGTAATCGCAGCTACTCAGGAGGCTGAGGCAGCGAATCACTTGAACCCAGGAGGCAGAGGTTGCAGTGAGCTATCACGCGATTGCACTCCAGCTTGGGCAACAAAGCGAGACACTGGCTCATAAAAAACAAAAAAAAGCAAATCAGGCCTGTAATCCCAGCACTTTGGGAGGCCAAGGTGAGAGGATAGCTTGAGCTCAGAAGTTCAAGACCACCCTGGATAGCATAGTGAGACCCCCATCCCTACCAAAAATACAAAAAATTAGCCGGGCATGGTAGCACATGCCTGTAGTCCCAGCTACTCAAGAGGCTGAGGTGAGAGGACGGCCTGAGCCCGGGAGGTGGAGGTGGGGGTTGCAGTGAGCTGAGATTGTGCCACTATACGCTAGCCTGGGTGACAGAGCAAGCCTCGACTCAAAACAAAACAAAACAAAACTTTAAAAAAAAAAAAAAAAGCAAATCAGAACCTACCACACTTCTGCTTAAACACTGCAGTGGCTTCTCACTGCATTTAGAATAAGATTCAAACTCCTGACTATGGCCTGAAAGGCTGAGTATGATCTATCCCCACCTACCTTTCTAACCTTCCCACTTCCCCACTTCCTCTCCCTCAGGCTCTCCAGGCCTGTTTCCTCTCCCATCTCTTGACTGGGCCCTTCTCATTCTCCAGATGGCCCGAATGAGGCCTCTTCAGAGAGGTCACCCAGTCTGCCCCTTCAGGCTTCCCATCCATTATTTTTTCTCAACATCCTTTGGTTTTTTTCAAGGAACCCCTCAAATTTGTGATGATGTATTTATCTGTTTAGTTGTTTCTTTCCACCTGACTGCGAACCACCCCCGGCTTGCTTTTCACTGTACACCTATAGGCCTGGCACTCATTCAGTGCTTAGCATATAATTTTTAAATTAAGACTGCCTTAGTCCCACAGGTGGAGAACGATTTCAGCAGGTGAGTTAAGGGCACGAGGAAAGGGCCTTTGAGCAGAAGTAATGACATAGGCAAATTGTCAAAGGAGAGGCTCCCTGGTGTATTTGTAGAAGAAAGTAGACCCGTGTGTCTGAACCCAGCACAGTTCACTTATGATGGTTTTGAAATCCGCCCTGGAATTTTCATGCATCTTTAAAATTTTTGGTTTAGTTTTTCAAAAAATAAATGAAGTCTTTTCTTTATTTTTTAATGAGGGCAATGTTTATTAAGAACAGCACATAAGGTAGAAAAGAAGGTTGGTTTCTAATCTTGGTTCATCTCCCCAACTGACCTTGAGTTTTAAAAACAGAGAGAGCACGCTCTTGTGTGGGTCTCCACTGTCATAGAGCCCTGGTGAGAATCATGAGCAGATGTAGTAAAAAGTACTTCTTTCATATCAGCAGGTGGTTCTGTAGTATTTGCATCCATAGACTTCTATGCAGCATCCTTTCTGTTACTTACTCTTTTCTTTTTTAATCAAAACAGTCCATTGAAAAAATAATATTGATTACAACAATGAAATCTGTTGATTTAAATGGTGGAACACAATGTTATCCTGGAGATATAAATCTGTGAAGTTTTGATTCAGGGAAAGTCCAACCCAGCCCTTGCATCTCTTTCCCAGCTCTGGATCCATTCTTTATTCCAGCTGAGATGTTTATTTTATATATGAAACAGCTCCCATCTACCTACAACTGCTGATTAAAAGCTCAGAATAATGAAATCTGCTCCGTCGAAACTTGACTGTTGGCTATAGTTATTATGCAACTCTTAACATTTTTCTTTTGTTCCTGTCAGTAAAATAAAATTCTCAGTTTTTTTATTTCAGAGCTAACTCTTCAAATACACTAAAATTTGTTGCACTCGTATTTTCTAATGGCTGAGCTAAATTATTTCTTAAAGTTAAGATTATATGCTTTTGGGAGGAATAAGAAAATGTAGTGTCTGTGCAATAGCATCATTCAGACTGTCCGTGAACAGCTAAATGGAGATAAGAGTACAAAGGTCACTCCATGGGCCTTCAATTTTTGTTTTTAAGCAGACTGCTCACCATGCCTTGATAGAAATAGCAAATATAGGGCCAGGCGTGGTGGCTCACGCCTGTAATCCCAGCACTTTGGGAGGCCGAGGCAGGCGAATCACCTGAGGTCAGGGAGTTTAAGTCCTGACCAACATGGAGAAACTCCATCTCTACTAAAAATAAAAAATTAGCCAGGCGTGGTGGCAGATGCCTGTAATCCCAGCTACTCGGGAGGCTGAGGCAGAATTGCTTGAATCTGGGAGGCAGAGGTTTGTGGTGAGCTGAGATTGTGCCATTGCACTCCAGTCTGACAACAAGAGTGAAACTCTATCTCCAAAAAAAAAAAAGGAAAGAAAGAAAAAGAAAAGAAATAGCAAATATAACAAGAGACATAGCGTAAATGATAAGATGCAGCATATCCCAATGCCTGGATGATTCGCAGCAATTAGGAGACCCCTAGTGGGGTTTCTTAGGCAAATGATAACTCTTTTCCTACCCACTCATCTTGATTTCTGAGTTTCTCATGTTAGAGGAGTCTTGCACGCTTGCCTGAAATCAGTTAGTGGCCCTACGCTGAAGTGCGCCTATCTGAGCAAACAAGTACATCAGCCACAGTGCCCTGAGTTATTGAGTTATGGGGGCAGAACTCTAGAGGTCTTCTAGGTGTCTTGTAAATGAGGGAGTGGGCATGCACCGAACTTCCTGGGAGTCTGTTTCATAAGAGAGGGACAGAACATCATGAAGGTCATCAAGGCAAAGACTGAAGGTTGGGTTGAGGTACCACCAAAGGGAGGTGATGTGAAGAGAAGACCAGAACAACTAAGGTCACATTTGGCTCTGTCCCTATTTTTCCGATGGGTGGCCCTCAGAGAGAGTCACCATTAAATTAGGGGACCTTTGGACCAGAGGGGTAGTCAAGAAAGGCTTTGCAGTAAAAGGGTGTTGTATAAGCATATGTTCCAAGCACTTTAGCAAATAGCTGTACCCCACAAACACTTGATGATTTGTTAAGTGTATGAAAGGGGCATTTTGAAGGTACAACCAACACACACACATGCACACAAATTCACAAGCTACCATTCCATGAGTTGTTAATACAGGAAAAAAAAATGTGTGTATGGATGCGTGTACATTTGTTTTTGTTTGTCGTTGCTTCTCCTAGAACTCTTTATTGATACAGAGAAAAAAATAAATTAGTTTATGAGGCAGAGGATTGTTAGGAAACCTTTCCAGAGGATGTGATCTCTGAGTAAGGTTTTAAGGAATGACTAGAATTTGCAAGACAGACAAGGAATGGAAGAGGGTTGGCAAGAGGGAGTAGTGTGTCTGTAGGCACTGAGATAGTGCTACAGGGTGAATGTCCGTATCCTCCCACAATTCATATGTTGAAGCCCTAACCCACAATGTGATTGTATTAAGAGGTGGGGTGTTGGAGAGGTAATTAGGTTTGCATAAAGCCATGAGGGTGGAGCCCCATGATGAGATTAGTGTCCTTTTAGGAAGAGGAAGAGACACCAGAGCTTTCTGTCTCTGCCTGTCATGTGAGGACATCACAAGAAGACAGCTGCCTACAAGCCAGGAAGAGAACCCTCACCAGAACCTAGCCACACCAGCACCCTGCTCTCAGACTTCCGGCCTCCAGAACTGTGAGAAATGAGTTTCTGTTGGCTAAGCCACCTAGTCTTTGGTATTTTGTTATGGCAGCTGAAGCTGACTAAGGGGGTAGTTAGAAAAGCTTTTTAGAGGGTATTAGGAAGGCTTTTGTGACAGAGCTGCCACAGTAGGATATCTGAATAAGGTTTTAAAGAATGAATAGAATTTGCCAGGCATACAAGGAATGGAGGAGAGTTGGCAAGAAGGAAAGGTGTATATAAAGGTAACAAAAAACATTTAGAATTTGAGAAAGTCATTTTGTGTGGCTGAAGTGTGCTACGTTAGTTTCTTATTGCTGCTGTAACAAACTATCAAAACTTAGGAGCATGAAACAAAATGTATTTTCTTATAGTTCTGAAAATCAAAGGTCTGTCATGAGTCTCACTGAGCTTGAAGTGTTGGCAGGCTGTGTTACTTTGGGGGGCCTAGGGGAGAATCTGTTGCCTTACCTTTTCTAGCTTCTATGGATCACATACATTACCTGGCTTGCAACCCCTTCCTTCATCTTCAAAGCCAGCAGTATAGCATCTTCATGTTTCTCTCTGACTCTGACTTCCAGCCTACCTCTTCCACATTTAAAGGACCACTGTGATTGTGTTGCACCCACATAGATAGTCCAGGATAATCTGCTTATATTAAGATCAGCTGACTAGCAACCTTAATTTCATCTGCAACCCTATTCCCTCATGCCATGCAATGGAACATATTCACAGGTTTCGCGGATTCCATGGACATATTCAGGGAGGCCATTATTCTGCATACCACATATACAATGCAAGACATTGAGGGTGACCGTAAAGAGTAAAGATGGCATGACCCATCAACCCTAGGTGGAAAAGATCATCCATTCAAAAGGGACCATCATCTGACATTTAAAAATAAATAGAGGAGTGAAGGTACTGGAGATTTTCATAAGGTATAATGAGTGTGTTTCTGTTGACTATTGGTTCATAAACCCAAAACTTGGCGGCTTAAAACAGTAATGATTTATGATTTCTCAAGATTCTGAGGGTTGGCTGGTGATTTCACTGCTGGTTTCACCTGGGCTCATTCATAAACTACATTCAGCTGTAGGGTTGGCCGAGCTGGAAGGTCCAAGATGACTTTGCATTATCTGGCACATAGTGACAGCCATTGGCAGGGCTGCCTCAGTGGTTTTCAATGTGAATTCTCATCCCCTGCTGGGCTAGGCCAGTTTCCTTACATGGCGGGCTTGTGGCAGCATTCCAACAGCAAGAAGGTAGAACTGCAGGGCCTCTGGAGACCTAGACTCTAGACCTCATGCAGCATCACCTCCACTGCATTCTTTTGGGCCAAGCAGTCAGAAGCTTAGCATTAATTCAAGAGGAAGGGAAATAGATTTCACCTCCTGATGGGAGTTGCTGCCGTGGCCTTATTTCATCCAGCACAGGCTGTACAGGTAGGAGTTTTTGTTCTGAGAGTGGAATTTTGAAATTTGGGATTTCAGAGGTAAAATGTTTCTGGATGACAACAATATCCAGCACGTGTCCAAAAGGAGATGGATGGCTCAAGTAGAATGTGGTAAAGATCACTGGCACTGAAGGAGAGAAGAAATGGTGAGGCTAGGATATGGGCTGCACCATCCTGTGGGCCCAAGAACACTGTGTGGGCAGGGAGTGTGGAGGAGTGGCATGAAATCCAGGAGATGACAGCAATAATAGCGGGCAGGTATGAGATGATCAGACCAGATGGGGTGATTCTGTAGACCATGAAGAGCATGATCACGCTTTTCTAGGTCAGCCTTGTGAGTGGTGGGGACCAGAACTACTCCACCATGCCTTTAACTTCCCCACCTGCACGGTCTTGTTTATTTAACAGTTTTTCAAATAAACTTGTCCCTTCTGATTTCTGAATACTGTGCAAGTGGATTCATCAGGTATTGGTGAAAATATGAAATAACGTTCAAGTCAGTTTTGAGTAAGATGACAGAACTGCCATGGTAGCAGATTACTAGTGTCCATTCTTTCAAGCTTTTCTTTTTTTTTCTACCTTCCTTGTCTCCTCAGGTATGTATCTAAGTATGAGAGGGTCTCCACATCGATCAGCAGGATTTATAGTGGTGACATTTATTAATAGTGTTAAATGAATAATACTTATTACTGTCATTCTAGGTAAATAAAAATCAGAAACCAGACAGTCATTATCCAGATGGTCCTAAGAGTACACTCAACCACCAGAATGCTAGATATGAATAAATTAGAGCCTGTAACAAGTGGAGAAGGATAAAATTGCATATTTTTATAATTACTACCATAATATAATGTTTCTGTGTTTATGTGTAACAAATGAACAAATGATTTACAACAATGCAACTGTAGCATGAGTTTCCATCCTTAGCTGTGACTTCACATTCTTAAAATGCTTTTTAGAATACCACAAGAGACATTTCTATTCCAAATAAAAGATTTTCAGTATTTGGAAATTCAGTGAATGCTTCCTGGAAATTCCATATCTGCAGCAAGTGATCTGGGCCATGAATATTTAACTCTGCCCGGCCTTTTATTTTCCCTTACATATTATCCATTTCGCACAAGGGTCAGCACCTTTGGCAGTCACTTTGGTCTCGAGCAGACTGTTAGGGATTAGAGGACCCACGGATGTTATTCTCACCTTTGACACAGAAATTCTTCTTAGGACTACTCATGAAATGTGTCTAAAAATAAGTGAAGTAATGATAGTTTTTGTAATCATAGCCTTAATACGAAACTAGAAGGGCTTCTGTTACTCTCGAAGTCATCTTCAGTGAAAGCGACATAGCCATTTCATCAGTGCTGCTATGATTCAACTTATTTGGGGGATTCCTTCTTGGGGGCTGCTAGCAGGGCTAGTTTGCAAGCCTACCAGAAAATCAATTCTGTATTATTAGTGTCCTATTCTCCGTTTTTACCAAGTCTAAACATTCTCCCAAATTTTAGGGATTGGCTCTATATGACATTTATCTATCAAAAAATAAATAAATAAATAAAATTCACCCTTAAAAGAGTAAGGTTTCCCACCACTGAGGACATTTAAAGTGATGAACCTCCATTTCCAAAGTTGTGAGACTCCAACTAGAATCTGTTTTTCTGATTCCGGCTACTACTCCATGCTAATGTAACCAGAAACTTCTCAAAGGGTGTTAAGTATTACCATTTTTATTCTGGAATTTAGAAATGCCTCAGGCAAGCATTTTTAACACAGCTTTCCGACTCTATTATCTTTTCATTAACTGTGACCTCTTCCCCGCCCTCTCCACACCCAAAACTTTTTCTGTCTTCTTTGCTTAAGATCAGCTACACCACGTCTTGTTTCTGTGTTCTTTCATTTTCAGTGAGTTACTGTTTGGTTAATTCTTCCAAGTTGTATCCTTTTTATAGAACTTTGTCATTATTAGGTTTATGAGTTTGCATCTAATTGTGGCCTTCCACCTGACTCAATTTTGTCATCTGAATGCATTTGTCTTCAGTATCATGATTATAATTTTTGCAACCATCAGCGTGTCAGATACTGCACTGAGGACTTAATTCATCAGTTTACATAATCCTCACAACAACCTTAGGAGATGAGTATCATCATGATTCCCACTTAACAGATGAGGAGACTGAGGTTCAGAAAGTACGAACAACTTGCCCAAAGTCCAATGACTGGAAAAGGGGGGAGCTAGGATTCAAACTCACATCCTTCTAAGGCAAGGTTTCACAACCGCAGGCCTGTAACATTTGGGGCTGGGTAATTCTTTGTTGTGGGACATTGTCCTGTGCATTGCAAAATGTTTAGCAGCAGCATCTCTGATCTTCTACCCACTAGAAGCAGAACTCCCTCCACTAACTGACAACCAGACACGTCTCCAGATACTGCAGAGTGTTCCCTGGGATTTGTTTAGGACCCGCCAATCTAACACCAAATTCATGCTTTTGCTATGTTACACTGTTAGACGGGTAACTAAGAAAACCATAGAAGTTTAAAACTAAATTTGCAAGAAATCAATTTTAGGAGTCACCATGCCTGGTTGATCATCAGAATTGGAGATTTTTAAAGACTCCTTTTCCCCACCCAGGATGTTCAGGATAAGTATTTGTCAGGCGGACAGGTATCTGACTGTTTTAAGCCTCTCCACGGTGTAGGAATTACAGATCCAATCCTAACCTAAGCACACATCTGTTCCTTGAATCACTCTACTCCATTCCTGCCAAATCGTTCTCCAGCCTCAGCTTTAACACGTCTTGTGATGGCGTTACAGTCGACAGTTCCATACCCTTCACTTTCTGAGACAGCCCATGTTCCAATAGTCGTAACTGTGAAAAATAATTCTTCTTAATATTCTTTCTCTATATCCCTGTCAATGCCCTTAATCTCATGTTATCCAAGTTATTGTTTTTCTCAAATCAGATGAATTAAACAAACACTTGAGTCCCAATTATGTATTAGGCTTTACTCTGAACAGTTTCTTTACCATAGCCATTAAAATCTTTACTGACTCCTTAAAAATGACTGTCCACCCACTTTTTCAGTTTAACAATGGACTTCCATTGCTTGTCAGCCTTTTGACTAAGATCAAGTGTAGTATCTGTTCTTATTACAATAGACTCCCTCGAAAAGGCAATTATAATTAATTAAAGTATTAAACTCATACATGGCTGGCCTCCTACCCAGCCGCTACTGGTAAGCAGTCTGCACCCCTGTTTGTGAAGGGTCCTGTCCCTGGGGAGACCAAGCTGGCAGGTGCTTTTTTTCTTCCTCTTGGCCTCTCATCAGCAACCCTGTTTAAACCTTCTTGGATGATTTCAGGAAGATTCCAAAGTAACTCTCCTGGTAAAATTATTCTTTGCCATATGTTCCAGATTTCTTGATGAAAACACGGAAGATAATTTTTTTGAATCTTATTATGGGCCCTCTTAAGAATATCTTTTTTTGTGGCTGGGCACGGTGGCTCACGCCTGTAATCCCAGCATTTTGGGAGGCCAAGGTGGGGAGATCACTTGAGATAAGGAGTTTAAGACCAGTTTGGTCAACATGGCAAAACCCCATCTCTACTAAAAATATAAAAAGTAGCCGGGCATGGCGGTGGGCACCTGTGATCCCAGCTACTCAGGAGGCTGCGGTAGGCGAATCGCTTGAACCCAAGAGGCAGAGGTTGCAGTGAGTGGAGATTGCACCACTGTGCTCTAGCCTGGGTGACGGAGTGAGATTCCATCTCTCTCTCTCTCTCTCTGTCTCTGTCTATCTCTGTCTCTCTCTCTCTCTATATATATATATATATTTTTTTTTATGAATTTTGAATTTGATTTAATACAAATAAATATGTTAATTTGATTAAATTTAGACTTACAGTTTACTCTTCTTTGACGTCAGGTAGTCTTTCAGCCTGAACTTTTGATTATTCTCTAAGTCCCCATAATAGTTTTGAACCTATAGAAAACTGCTTTTCAACAACAGATATTGGCTAATGGGCAATATTGTGATGAAGTAGATGCTAGCATTGCCAAGGCTGCCTATTGCCCCAGTGTTGATGTTTAGCCCTACAGGTGACCGGACTTGCTAGCAGGCCAACGTGAGTAGCCAGTAGGCTATAAATGTGTGCCAGCTGTCCCGACAGTGGCTGAATGGAGTTCCAGTAGGCAGGCTGTGTTTAGAGAAAACCAAGAAGAAAATAACATGTTAACGGGAATAAACCGTTTGGGGTCAAAATAACAGTCCCATGTTTTTGTACTTGTGTGAGATATAAAAAGAAAACTTGAGTGTCAATTAGGCTTAGTATGAACTTCCAAATATTCTTGCCCGTGCTTGTGCACCTCCAAGGAAGTGGCTGGACGAAGGCAAAACTCCCCGAACGTCTCACGTCTTCGATTGCTCTGGAAAGCCTTGGTGTCCTTACTGCGGTGTTCGCTCTCTCCTTCCAGAGTTTTATAAATGGACGCTGACATGGACTACGAAAGACCCAACGTTGAAACCATCAAGTGTGTGGTCGTGGGTGACAATGCCGTGGGAAAGACGCGCTTGATCTGTGCCAGGGCGTGCAATACCACGCTCACGCAGTATCAGCTGCTGGCCACCCACGTGCCAACCGTGTGGGCGATTGACCAATACCGCGTGTGCCAGGAGGTAAGATGCACAGAGTGTCTTTAGCATCCCTAGGGCACATCATTGCTGGTTACCAGTCTGATTTTTTCAAGGAGGAGCGTGGGTAAATTGCACATTCAAAACAAAACTAACCTTTTTAGTGCCACAAAAGAAAACAAAAGTAAAATGCAAACCGGAGACTATGGCTCTGGGTATCCTGAATGAGGGTTGAGACAGGTGGTTCCAAAAAGGGAATTAAGACTTAGCTTAAATCCCATTAGATAGAATAAGGAAACTTAATGCAAGTGAATTGAGGGGCACTGAGGGTGCTGACTTGAACATGCTTCTCCTGGGGAACTTCTTACTGACACTGAGCACAGATGCTGTCTGTCTCTCTCCTGCAGGTTTTGGAGCGTTCTCGGGATGTTGTTGATGAAGTGAGTGTTTCCCTCAGGCTTTGGGATACTTTTGGTGATCATCACAAAGACAGACGCTTTGCATATGGCAGGTAAACCAAGACTAGTACAGTGCGGTTGAGCTTGAGTGCAATTTCCTTTTCAAAACCAGCAGCTGGTTCACAAATCAACAAAAACCACATCATATGGCCTTGAAATGTGTTGGGTTCTGCACTGTGTCTAAGAAAAGAAAAAAGAAAAAAAAAAAAGAATGGTATTGTTTCCTGAAGTCAAGAAAAGCAGCATGCCCTGCCAATGAGGAAGTACTGTGTTGAAAACAAGCAGTGGTCAAGCTGGAAGGTTTGCTAGATGAGGATTCTGTAACACCCTCCAACTGCAGGCTGCTTTGATTGCCGGTTCTCTGAGTAACACTTCACTTGCCTTCTGTTAGAATGTTTTATGTTATTTTGGCACTCAGTCACCCTACTTCAGAAGGACTCTTTGGTCTTTTCATGACCATATTGGCAGAGTCTAATGTTATTTGCTTTGGGTTTTGTGTTATCTGAAAAGTCTGTTATTTTTATTAGAAGGTCATTTTTAAAAAGAAAGAAAAACATCCCTGAAGTCTTTTGCAAGACATATTTCCAAAATGAACGGAAACACTAATGTTTATTTTTTATTTTTAAAAAAAGGAGAAAAAAATCTAGTAATGGGAAAACTCCTCTAAAAGGACATTAATATGGGTAGGAGCATGGTCAAAGTGCCTTAAAATATTTAGCAACCTCTGCTTGCCACCATAACTTAACGTCTCTCTCAATGAAAGGGTTATAGCTATTAAAATCTGGATTAGTGGAGACTTTTTTTTGCCACTTAATTATAAATGAACACATTTCATTTTAAGTGTAGAATGTAGATATCATGGCCTTGTTGTCTCTTCTTAACATTAAACATCATGTTACCTTACAGGATTTTATTAGTTAGGAACTCCAAGCACATGAATTACTCCTTGGTATCGAGATAAGCATTTCTGAAGATTCTTCTATTTCTCCAAGCCAGTAGCTCTCTGAACAGACTTTTATTGTCATTTATCTAAGTGGCCTAAAATAATGAATAAACTGCTGAAAGAGTTTGCCCTATTCCTAGGAATTATTTCACACACTGAAAGAATCTGTGACTTAGACCACTTTTTTCAAGGGGACTCAGAAAGAGAGATATGGAAGCAAAACACAGTTTTAATGTCCGTTTGGTAACAAGGACTTTTGAACTTAATATCCGACATCATAGATAGTTTTCTTTTCCTTGAATTTCCTGGATTTTTTTTCTTCCTGTAATGTTCTTGATTGTTATCTTAGTTGCCGTTTTGCTTTTTTCTTTTGTCCAATTGTTCTACGTGTAAAAATAACAATTATAAATGAACCTGCTTGTAACTGCTGGGCAGTCAGGTTTGTAACCCCTGTGGTTTTGAGGAAGCTTGATTTGATGACTTTAGGCAGTGTAAAGATAAATACAATAGACTTCAAAGGACTTTTTTATATCCCCACTTCTAAAACGGTGTTGTGAAAATGATGAGCCTGATGATGAGTTAATGGAAATATTTGGGTTTAGACTCTAGAAACTATTTCAACAGCTCAGTGATTTGTTGCCACTAGAAATGTATGCATTTGTCAATACCTGTGAAAAAAAAATACCACGGGAAAAAAGAGAAAACAACAACAATGAAATGTATTCATTTCAAACAATGAATTTTAATATGACCCCTCAGCGTAAAGCTGGTGCGGTGGTAATAAAAGGGCTGCTTCATTATCTTGTGAGATTCCTGCATAGCATTTATTTAATGGCACAATGGCCTTCGTAGATCCACACTGGGCCCTGTCCAGCTCCCTGACATAGCTGGAGTCATTTTACAATACAACATGCCATACCTGCGTGTGTGTTCCCTCCCAACAAAAATAAGCTGCTCTTTCCTGTGACTCCATCAGTTCAAAGTGCTTTGTTCTGCTCCCTTGTCTGTAACATTTGGTTCTGTCAACTGTAACCCATTATCCCTTTGGTAGAAACAGGAAGTGCTCCCCCAAGCCAACTTTGATTCTCTGAGGAACATAGAGGGGCTTCAGGAACACTCCCGTGTTTCTGGCCACGTTCTCCTTGGGGCCTCACTTTGTGTGCATGTTTGTACCTTATATTTCCTCTGTCTTTTCCAATTCCTCACAGCCTCCAGGTGTCTTGACACAGACCCCACCTCTAGTTAAAGAACAAAAACCAGAGCTCCTCTCTCTTGCACTCCAGCATCTTTCTGTAAATGCTAAGTATGTAAGATCACATTGACGTAATGCCAAAAAAAAATTACATTTTTATGGAAAAACCTGAGAGAAGTAGTTCTTTTATTCACTCTAGGTCCCTGACCAGTACATTTCCCTGCTCTGAGAGAGCTGTTTAATTTCTTAATGGCTTCAAGTTTTACCTTTATATCATTCGTGAAGGCGAGGAATCATAATTATAGCTTCTGACAATGTTTGTTTTGCAAACCTGTTTTGTGACTGACATTTTTACTATACTTAGTGAGAATTACAATTCAGTGGGATGTACTCAGACATAAACTTTGAGGCATGTGAAATACGTTCCCTATACTTGGAAATGTATTTGAAACCTTTTTAGAATAATTAATTTGATTCTTGTGGTGACAGTGAGAGAAGCCAGATTGAAACCAACATGTCTTAGACCTTGCCTTCGGTTTCCTCTGCTTCATAGCAAAAGATAGTTAATAAGTTGCCCCTCAAACATTCTTTGGCATGGACAAGCTGTAGTTTGCAGAGAGGATTCTGTGGGATGAGGAGTTGTCAGTGGTAGGCAGTTGGCCAACTTGAATTTGCAATGTTCCTGATGTGGTATAACCACAGTGTTATTGCTCTCTTATGATTTAAATGGAACTATTCTACCCATTTTTGGCCAATTAGAATAAAATCTTCAATTTATCAAAAACCTGCTGTGTGCCAGTCAACACATTAGGTGCTTTGCCAACATTAGTTAATCTTTTCAGGAACTATAGGAGGCAGAGATGATCTTGGTGCTACCATTGAGTAAAGGGTTGAGTTCTTTTACTACCATAAATTTTCCCAACAACTGAGTCTCAGAGGCAGATTCAAAGTCACTCTGCCTGACTCCTGGCTCTCACTCTTTCCACTGTGCCAAGCTACCTCAACCTACTGGGACCCTACATTGGTGAGCTGGATTTCTATTTGCTCTTTTGGATTTGTGCAAAGATTGGAACTAGAAGAGATTTCAAAAGGTCATCTGGTTGACCCCACGTCTTCAGGAAGGGAAATCATCCATCTATCCAAAAAGAAGTATTGATAGGAGCCCTTCTATTCCATGGAGATGAAGGAAACAGAGTAGCATGAGCATTGTAATGCTCTGCACTCTGAAAACTGTCGACCCTCTCTTCTCTGGAGTGAGTAACTCCAGCTCTCTTATGGCCTTTTTCCCACCACCTACTTTATATCCACTTTTGGATGAACTTTTAAAGCTCTTTTCTGGATCTTTTAAAATGTCAGGAACAAAACCGTACATAGTAACCGTGACTTTGATCAGCTGCTCGTTTTTGGCAAGGAAAGCTCCTCTTCTTAAAGGGATGTCGCTCAACTCAAGAGTTGTCTCCTGGAGCTCTTATGAGAATGAAATGTCCACATTTAGGGACTTAGCACTGAAAATATAGACAAACAGGATGGGCTCTGCCTTTATCAGGAATCTGGCCCTTCAGTCCCTGTATTAGTCGGTTCTCACACTGGTAATAAAGATTTATTTGAGACTAGGTAATTTATAAAGAAAAAGAGGTTTAATGGACTCACAGGTCCATGTGGCTGGGGAGGCCTCACAATCATGGCAGAAGGCAAAGGAGGAGCAAAGTCACATCTTACATGGTGGCAGGCAAGAGAGAGAGCATGTGCAGGGGAACTGCCCTTTATGAAACCATCAGATCTCATGATACTTATTCACTATCATGAGAATAGCATGAGAAAGACCTGCCCTCATGATTCAGTTACCTCCCACTGGGTCCCTCCCATGACATGTGAGAATTATGGGAGCTACAGTTCGAGATTTGGGTGGGGACACAGCCAAACCATATCAGTCCCTTTTGTCTAGTCATGCACAGGTAGATAATTACAGATTCTACTGGGTTTTTTTCCCCCTATAAAATTTCCTTCATTGATCTGCCTGCAGGTCAGAGAACCTCCAGACACTGAATAAAGCCTATGTTGCTGACAGTGATAACAACAAGTACAGTTTAATCAGGGCGCCCCATGCACCAGCCCTGTGCTACGTGCTGCACGTGTCCTGTCCTGCTTCATTCTTGTGGCGAGCCCACAAAATAGGCTCATTTCACTGTTGGAGAAACAGGCACAAAAAAGGGCCAAGGTCAGACAGCCTGGACAGAGTGGAGCTGGACTTTCCTCTTGAGTCTGTCTGACTCCAAAGCCCACATCTTCCCCATCCACCATGCTGTTGTAGCTGGTGATGATGATGGATGACAAAATTACTTGAAATTTCCTCCTGGTACAGTCTGAATCTTACACAGTCCCATGTGGACCCTGAAGACCAGCACTCACAATCTATTACCAACTCTGATATTCCAGTGTTCCTCTTAAATTCTTTATTCCACAGCAAAGAACTTAATTCTTTATATGCATCCATAACTAGCTGAGCCTGAGTCCTTTTGTTTTCGGTAAAAATGATACATCCAAGCAAACTTTCTGAGAGTGAATGGGAATCTTGGCATGTTTTCCCCAAATCATTTAACTAAAACATTCAGAACCACTGTACTTCCCCTTATCCCCAGCAATTTCTGGGCATATTTTCAGTCCAATTGGAACCCATTTATTATATAGCTTATTCTTACACACTGATTTTTCTCAAACGTTGTTAGTTCCTACGAGAAGTAAAGTACATGTTTTAAATCAAAACTATGGTTTCTGGGTGTCTAGTTTCATGTTGAAGTTACCTGTAATCAGACACGAATGAACACACCCCATTCTCAATGCACTGTTGAGGCCCTTTAAAAAATTCAGGACTGTAGTGACTGGTGTTTGTATCTTTGCCTGGGATTGGTTGTGCTTGTATTTTATGGCAAGGGAAAAAGTAAGGATCAGTATATCTGTCTAGATAGAGCATTTTGAGTTAGCTGTTAATGTTCATAGCACATTCTAAAGGCTGGGCCAGAAGTAACATTGTAATGACGATGTTAGGATGGCAAATAGCCTGTTGCACAGTGAAACGTCAAGTGGACCAGGATGTGGACCAGGGCCAGGACTAGGGCATACTGAGGGAGTCACTTGTCTTGGGTGTAAAATGTAAATAATAATAATTTTAAAAAGACAGGATCACCATTGCTGTTTTTTTTTTTCTCCTTCTGCCTCAGACACAATATGGCATTGTTACTGATGCTGACTATATTTAAAATTTTGATACTTTGTCCACCATGGATTTTTTGCCTTAATTTTTTTTTTTTTTTTTTTTTGAGAAGGAGTCTTGCACTATTGCCCGGGCTGGTGTGCAGTGGCGCGATCTTGGCTTGCTGCAACCTCCGCCTCCCAGGTTCAAGCGATTCTCCTGCCTCAGCCTCCTGAGTAGTTAGGATTACAGGTGCCCACCACCACACCTGGCTAATTTTTTATATTTTTAGTAGAGATGGGGTTTCACTGTGTTGGCCATGCTGGTCTTGAACTCCTGACCTTGTGATCTGCCCGTGTTGGCCTCCCAAAGTGCTGGGATTACAGGTGTGATCTACCGTGCCCAGCCTGAATTTTTTGTTTGTTTGTTTTTTTAAGTATTGTCTGGATCAGTGAGGTTTTTTTGGTACCCTCTTACATTTTGCACTTGAAGCAAGTGCTTTGTTTTCTTCATTCAAGTCCTGGCCCTAATGGCAGACTTTATAAATAGATAGCAAAGTAACTAAGGGAAGAAAGTTAGTAATGCATGTGCTTTTTATGGAAAAGTAATCCAAACCACACTTTTAAATATATGGTAACAAGAGGTCTTGGAAAATTATCACTGGTTGTGTCTTAAAGACATTCAGTTCAGTGTGCCGCTGTAACAAAAAGAACTAAAAATTGCTCAGGTTACAGAAAAAAAGTAGAAAGACACGAAAGAAAAGCAGCAATTTGAACCAAGAGATAGAAATAGTTGTTCCCTAAGAGGTTAGGTTAAAACTGTTAGCTCTGCTATTTGAACAGAGCAGTCATTCGGATGTAAGAGTTCTGGAAGAGGTGAATCAGCCCATTTTAGCCCGTACCTAGATGACTCTGAGGCAGATGGTCCTCTGGCCCCACTCTGGTAAACACTGTCCTGGAATTTTCTGATGCTCGTTACCAAACCTCAGTCAGAAGGGAAGAATCTTTGATGATGAGAGACAGAGCTTTTGAGTAAGGGACGCCAAGCAAAAAAGAGCACATACTGTGTGATTCCATTTCTGTAACGTCCTAGAAAATGCAATCTAATCTATAGTGACAGAAAGTAGATCTCTGTTTTCCTAGAGAAGAGGATGGTGGGGAGGGATGGATCACAAAGGAACATAAGGATATTTTAGGGGTGATAGAAATGTTTGTCATTTTGATCATGATGATGGCTCAGGGGAATACGTATGTCAAAATTAATCAAATTAAACAACAAATTTGCAAATGTGGTGTATTTCCATTATATCTCAATAAAAATTCTTTAAGAAGAGAAATAGGCCGGGTGTAATGGCTCACGCCTATAATCCCAGCACTCTGGGAGGCTGAGGCAGGTGGATCACTTGAGGCCAGGAGTTCAAGATCAGCCTAGCCAACATGGTGTAACCCCATCTCCACTAAAAATACAAAAAAATTAGCCAGGTATGGTGGCACACACCTGTAATCCCAGCTACTCTGAAAGTTGAGGTGGAAGAATCACCTGAGTGTGGGAGGTAGAGGCTGCAGTGAGCTAGGATTGTGCAACTGAACTATAGCCTGGGCAATAGAGCAACACTCTGTCTCAAAAAAAAAAAAAAAGAAAGAAAAGAAAAGAAATATCTTGATGGACAAAGTAGTCTATGATATGTGAAGAAAGGTTTGCATGTTAGACTATATTTTTTTAAATTATTTATGGAACTTTAAGTTAGTTCTCATTGAAAACATAAATCACTATGTGAACTTAAAAAAAAAATGGAACGAGATCCTTAATAGCTGAATATAACCCTGAAACTAAGGATGGGACAGTGTCATACTGTCACACAAAATCATGCTGGTTTCCTTTTCTCAGAGCTAGAACCCCCACTCAGTGGCTCATAATTTGACCCAGGGGCCTGTATCTCAGCCTGTGGTTATGTTTATGTCTTTTTCTAACAAGAAACGTTTCACCAGATACCCTGTGATAGCCAAATAGAGAACACTAAGTTCTGTGAAAGTTTTCCGTTTCTTCATCAAATAGTAACAATTTTGTCTTTTGTAGCTGGTTGGTTCTGAAACTGCTGAACATGGTGGTAATCTCTGGGAGCATGCATGTGACTCCATTTTGTACCCAGTCACTCTGACTGGAAATTGGGTGCTGAGTTGAGTGATCAAGTGTGTCCTCTCACTGGGGTTGGTTACTAGACTCATGGGCATGAGACTCCATTCTTATTTGTTTCTCTGGATTGAATCCCAGCCTGCCTTCCCAGCCTCCTGTCTTGGTCCAGACATAACAAAGTATTTGCAGTTCCACGTCCTTTGTACCCTCCAGGCCCACAAACATGCATTATGTTAGAATTTAGACCTCTATCCCACCTATTCTCAAGCTAGCTAATCACTACTCATATTCTAAGAATTAGAACAAGTGTCACGTACTCCTAGAATTCCTCTCTGCACTCTTCCTACTCTCTCTGTCACTTTTGGAATCTAGGTGAGGTGTCTCTCCTTATGTTCCCATAGGACACCTTTGCAAATTCCTGTTGTAGCAATAACTGTATTGTGGGAAAACTGGCTCCTTAATTTTCTCCCATTCCCCTTATCCTATTATCATAGTATATTTAGGACAGAGATGTTTTCTTTCTATTCTCTATCCCCTGTACCTGGGCCTGGTGTCCTGTAGGAGCTTGGTCAATGTTAGTTGAATGAGTCGACAGATCTCTCATGTGTTCCAGGATCTTCTAAGGCATAGACAAGGAAATAGTCTTATAATAAATGCCAAATTATTTTCCTAAGTTGAATTCTATATGTGCACTTTTATAATAAGAATAACAAGTGATGGATCAACCTGCAGGTGATGAAGATGGAAAATACCGGTGCTTAGCCTCTCCTTAGTGAATTAGCAAACAGAAAGATCAGCTGCAAAACCAGGAGAAAAAGGAGAGAGTTACACTCAGCCATACCCTCAAATCCTCCCTTGTTTTCCCCAAGTTCTTGGACTTGTAAATTGTTTTGGTAATGCCTTTCATGAATGAGTATTCTTAAACAGCGAATTACTTGTATGAATAATAATGCTTTTCCAATTATAGGTTGTTTCTCCTCTGGGTATCATTTTCAAGATCTTTATAAGAATAATTTTTAAGAATAATTATATAGAGAGACATTTTTTAATCCATTTGCCTAAAGATGAGAGCATTAACTAGAACAATTAAAGGTGGATTATTGCTGTTATGTGATCATCCAAAACAAACAGATACACGTTAGGCTACATGCATACAAATAACTCAAAAAATTAAATCTGTGGTGGAAGTTTAGAGATTCTGTACTAAAGAACTCAAGCATAGGATTGCAGTGAAGCTGAATCATCTGGCGCACAGAAAATACATGTACCATTCTCTGTGCCACCCTCGGCCTGCTGTCCCACACTGTCCTTCCCGCTCTGAACTGGTACATCCTGTATTCTACCCAGAAGAAAAAACAGAAGAGCTGGGATTCCTATGCCTGACCCAGGCTTGTCCCCAGGATGAAATTGTCCTTGGAAAGCGGAGTGCCAAATGAGATAGCAACAGGGCTTGATTGATGCCTGGGGCTCACCCATGTGCCAGGGCCAGGAAGGATTTTGGCTGCTGCCCAAGCACTGGTCACATGGCTGGGTTCTTTGTGGCTCAGCCCAGAAAAGCACTGATGGGCCCAAGAGAGTCCACAGGAGTGCAATTAATGAGGCCACTGCGATGGGCAAAGAGAATAAGGAATATATGCATCGTTCAGTACATTAACGCCTTGTGTTCTGCGTTCCTTTTACTTTTTTTCTATTACTGCTTAATAACAGGAAGTTGGGTCAAATACAACTAAGTGTGTTGACTTTTCACGATGAAAGAAGAAAAAAAAACATCAGTTTGTGATGTGTTTATACTGGAACTTTCTGATGAAGAAATATATTCCAGCCCATACAGTTTTTCCTTTTAAAGTAGGTGGTGAAAACAAAGAGACTGTTAAATAATTCTGCATATCTTCAGTGGATAATTGTTACCTATCTTTCAGCTATTCCATAGCAATAAAGGACACAGCTGGTAATCCAAAAGGAAAGGATCTCTTGATGAAAGTGGTCTGCCATTCTTATTAAAGTCAACATACAAGATACATTCTTGGTGATTTTTGAACCCATAATTATACTTGTCTGACAATAATTGGCACTTAACGGTTTATAGAAGACTTTCACTGAGATTTGCCTTAGTGAATCTTAACAACAATTCTACCAGTAATTTCTAATATTGGCCATGATCCGACTTTCAAAATTAGTCCACCACTTTATTCTCCCCCAAAAATGCCTCTGCCCCCAGCCTAGAGAGGATGAGTCAAAAGGAGGAAGTTCTGAATTGCAGACACAGAAAGCACATTAGTGAATTCTTTTTCCAGTTTATCATCTTGACTATCCTTTTAGTGATTTGTTTGTTTGTTTCGTGTGTTTTTTAAAAAGCAAGATGGTCTGTGTAATAGAGGGCTTTCTTAAGCCTTAATTCTGTTGTAACTTACCTGGAATTAATCCTGAAAGTAACCTGTCCATTTCTTTATATTTCCTTTGCTTCTGGAGATAATCTAATTCCTGAAAGAAATTATTAATGCGTTATTATTCTGGTGTTATGAAATTATCCAATTACATGGGGTAAAGAGATTTTTTTAGAGAAATTCAAATAATTAAAATATATAGAGATTAACTGGTTAACCTCTGCTGTATACCAGAGGTATTACATGGCAGTCTTTCAGCAATAATAGTCTGAAGAACTCTAATGACTCACATTATATTTTCATTCTTTATTAAAGTTCCAAGTGATTCTCTGACTTACGTTAAGCCTAAATTCATCTCTTTTAGACTTTGAGTCTGCAGACACATTTGTGTATGCAGGTTTTACTTTCTGATATCCATAAGGCCTTTTAATTTAATAAAAATTAATTGAGGGCCCATTTTCTTACACTGTGTGTGCACAATAAGAGAGAAACTAATAGGAACAGGACAAAAATCCCTGAAAATGACCTGATAGTATGGTGGAAAAGACAGCTACATAAACCATTACAGTTCAGTGTTAACAATGCTGAACTAAAGGTGTCAGTTCCCGGAACAGGGAAGCAAAAATAAATAGCTCAGGAAAAAGCTTAGCATTATTCTGAACTCTTTTGGTTCACATCACACATCTGGTCCTCAGGCTATACCTTCAGCGTGTGTATACGGAATGCGGCCACTTCCAGCTGTAGGGGACCCCTCCCAGGCTCGGCAGAATCACCATCCTCTCTTTCGGGATTCTTACCTCTTAACTGGTCCTCTGCTTCTTCCTGCCTTTCCCTCCCTATCCCCTGACCCTCCCCATCCTCTCCCACTCCTACCTTGCCACCAGTTTAGTCCATTCTCATTAAAGCAATGGACTGACACTGTTCAAACATAAATTATATCACGACGTTCTGCTCAAAGACTTCAGTTTCGCCTCATGACTGTGCTCCAGCAGAATGGCATGGTCCCTTCCCCCAGGGCGGGCACTGCAGGCAAGCTCCTACCTCGGGCTTTTGCTCTAACTGTTTCCTCTTCTGCTAGGTTCTTCCCCCACACACTGGCATATTGACTCCCTCCCTTTCTCCAGGGCTTCTGGAAATGTCACCTTCTCAGCGAGGCCCTCCCTAGCTACCTCATTTTCAACAGCAATTTTTGCTCCCCAATATGTCTGTCCCCTTTCCCTGCTTTATTTTCTAATTAGCACTTAGCACTACCTGTTTTAAATATTTTTTCTTCTTTATTGTCTGTCTTCACTAGAATGTAGACATAATGAGGACAAGCGCGACAAGGACAGCAGTTTGTGTCTTTTACTAATCACTCTATCCCCAATGTCTAGAAGAGTACCTGGTACACAGTAGGTTCTCAGTTACTATTTCTGCAAGAAACGATTAGATGGTTGATGAATAATACTGGATAAGTGACTTGACCATTCCTGATACCTTTACTGATTCAAAGAGAGTTGCCAGGGACGCTGGGTAGAGTCCCTTTGTCATCGCGATCAAATGATCGTGCTGGTTTACCCAGTTTGGTCTCAGAAGAGTCGGGGAGGTTAATCCCGGAAACCTCCCATATAGCATTGTAGCTGACACTGAAGTTTTCTTATATGTGCAACTTGCCCTCAGGAGAAAACATGAAAAGTTTAGGAAGGAAGTTCCTCAGTCATTTAGCTTCAGGGAATGCCAAAGAGGAGTGTGAACTCCAGATGGAGTTGAAAGGGAATTTATTACCACAGTTTCACTTTCTTCTGTTTAACAAGCCTTCTTTACTTCAGTGCCTCCTGCATTCGTTGACCAGGAGTTAAGTGAGACTGTTTAAGCTGTTTCTTTTAATAAATTATTTGTGCTTCACGCAATTTCACATGCATTCAACTTCTGATGATTACGTGAGGTGTAAGAATATACTAAAGGGAGTATGGTTTACCAAGTATAGAAAATGAGATTTTGGGTGGAAAATGGCCTGATTTCATTGAATGATAACCCACAACCTTCTTTGGCAAGGCCATTGCCCCCGTGATATTTGTACTATGATGGTAGAACCAACCATTTCTAAGACTCAAGTATTAGGTTGGTGCAAACGTAATTGCGGGTTTTGCCATTGCTTTCAATGCAATTACGTTTGCACCAACCTAATAGTATCTATCTTAGGGTTTGGTGGCATTGCTGGGATGTTGATGTGACTTCCCTGCACTTAAGAGCATGCATTGCTTTGGCCCCACTTTCAGAGGGTGGTGGAAGACTGGTTTAAAATATTGCTTCCTACTAAACATGCAGATACGGGCTTGGAAAAAAATAGTTGCACATGCTAATCACTCCCAAATCTGGATATATTTCAGGATGTTTTGACAGTTTTCCCCACATAACATCTGTACTTAAGAAGCCTCACGCTATTGGTAAAGTATTGACTTGATTTCTCTGCTCACATCCAGGGCGCTGCATGGTTTGCCCTGCTCTCCCCAGATCCCCCGCCAGGCGCTCCCCTACAGGCCTCTCCATCCTCCATGAGTATGAGCTTACACGGCCATTCATCTCCTGGTGGTTATGTGCACCATCACTGACAACTCCCTCTGCATCTCATACACACTGGGCTGCTCCCCTACTAAAATTTTCCAAAGCCACGTGTTACACATTCCTTTTCTCTGCCATGCTCCCAGCTGTTTTGTGCTGTTTTGATCTGTCTGTTTGCATAGCCCTGTCAGACTATATGCATGAAAGATATGTTGTCAACATGAATGGTTTTGAAAATGTTTCTGTAAAGAACCTACCTCAGTTACCAGCAGGGAAAAAGAAGCTTGAAGCCCCAAGGAAGGAGGTCAGACACTCCTACTTGAATCTTTGCCAGAGGGGGACTCATGCACAGTGACAAAGAAAAGAAGCCCATTAAAATGTGACCACAATGTCTGCCCATATGCTGGATATGTGGAGTCTCTCCCCAAAAAAATAAGTAATAATAGTCAATGATGACATATAAAGAGGTGGGATCCTACCACAGAACGAAAGAATTTGTACAAATGTACATTAAAAGGAAATACTTCAAGCAGAACTTGGGTAAATATAATTATTAGCAACCAGGCGCAGTGGCTCACACCTGTAATCCCAGCGCTTTGTGAAGCCGAGGTGAGAAGATCACAAGGTCAGGAGTTCAAGACCAACCTGGCCAACATGGTGAAACCCCATCTCTACTAAACATACAAAAAATTAGCCAGGCGTGGTCATGCACCTGTAATCCAAGCTACTCAGGAGGCTGAGGCAGGAGAGTTGCTTGAACCCAGGCAGTAGAGGTTACAGTAAGCCAAGATTGAGCCACTTAACTCTAGCCTGGGCAACAGAGCAAGACTCCATCTCAAAAAAAATTATGTATATATACACATATATATATATACACACAATTATTAGCTTATTCTTGGTCACCAAGTGTTAATGTATCAAGAGACCCAACCAGACTCAGACACACTGGAGAAGGGCGTTTGGCTGTCCCACTCACAGCTTTCTGGAGAACTCGGTGGAGTCCACCGTCCTCATTGCCTGTAAAAATGACCTGATCTGAAGTTTCTAGATAAAAAGATAATGTCAGAATTATTCTTTCACTTAACCAGGTAAGAAAACCCAAGGCCCACAGCTCCTCAGCTGGATGATAGTGGCAAAATAGATGGGACCGGAAAAGGAAAGTCAAACTAAGAAAACAGAGTACTTTTGTGACGGGAAAGAACTTAGAAGAAAATTCATTTAACAATAAAAGTTTGTTACTGATTATCAACCCTTTTCTGACCACGTCTTCAAAGGATGAATTTGGTATTTCAGATTGGAAAAAAAGTTTAGCTCTGGTTGCTTCTCCGATCTTTTCCCACTGACTCTGCTATATTTGACTGTAGACATTATAAAGACAGTCTCTGAGAACATGTGTGGTATTTTGCTGTTCAAAGTCTAGCTAGGGCCAAGATATGTGGGTAAGATGCACTTTTTTTGGATTTTTTTTTTTCTTTAATCCTCCAACAAAGATTGGTCCCAACTTTGCATGTACTCCTTATGTTATTCAAATATCCTTGCCAATCTTTCACATGCTATCTTTGGCCAGTGTTCCCCTCGAAAGATAACTGAAAAAAAAATATGCTTTTTTGGTTTGTTTAATATCTGAAGTAAAACTGATGCAGCTGAGCTTGGCTTTATCAGCTCAGGCATTTTTGGATGACTTGGTCTCTCTGCTTCACTCTATGAAACAAGATGCCCAATTGTTTCAACATTTCAATTTATTTCAGATTGTTTTTGACTTGACTAGTCAAAACACTATTTCATGGACATTATTTGATGTGTTAGTACCCAGTGAAATTTTTATACTGATATTTTCTCCTTAGAAAGAAGAAGTCATTTTTCCCTAAGTATAAACATTCCGTGGGCAAGCAGCTAAGACCATATACTCTGAAGTCCTTTGTAATTCTGACTTTCTCTAATAAAACTGTTTAGCCCAGTGAAACTTTAAATATGTAATAAAAGTAAATACAATAAACATTCCAAACTCCTTCCTACCCCTTCTCAGTATTCAGGTTCTGGAGTTTACAATCTCATGTACCCTGTACTCTGCCTCTGCATTCTCGAATTCTTATGCTTTCTACCCCAAATAGCTGCAGGACTCCATTTAAATCCTATTTGATTCTTTTTACAGCTGAAACAGGACCCCTGAGGTCATTTCTAGACTAACCCTATGCCTGATATGTGAGAATGTCCTCATCACACTCACCACTCCCAATTATTTTTAAACTGACTCTTCAAAGTTAAAAAATGTAACAGAGCCATAGAAATAGAAATGCTAGAACTTGCCTGTTTCTTTTTATCTTTCAGAGGAATGGTATTTTTTAAACACAAGCTTATGTCAGACATTGAACAGTCTCCACATGGGAATGTATGTTTTGATTAAAAGTTATTTAATATCTCTAGTTCCTTGGCATTATGCCTAAAGCTGGAGATATTCTTAGCTGCAGGTCTTGTGCCTTCTTTGACTAGATTTAAAAAAAAAAAAGGCTCAAAATCTAGAGAGAATAAATGGCATTCTGAAAATAGTTACTTGATTGTATATGTGTTTATATCACAGAGGATACTGGTGTGTTGAGAATTAGGAATTAGAAAAGAATGTTGGTAAGGAGAAATGCATCAAAGCAACATCTTTCTATAGCTCTGTCACTGTGTCCATTGATTCCCAATGCTCAGTCTTTTGGTTAAACTTGGTTTTAGGGAGTTACATTCATATGGCAGACCTTAAGAATAGAATTTTATGTAATCTTTATATAAAGTTTTCTTAACTTACATTTGTATTTAGATCAACAAGGTTAACCAAAAGACATTTAAGCATTGTGGTACTTAAAATATGATCTTGGGCCGGGTGTGGTGGCTCACGCCTGTAATCCCAGCACTTTGGGAGGCCGAGGTGGGTGGATCACCTGAGGTCGGGAGTTCGAGACCAGCCTGATCAACATGGAGAAACCCCCTGTCTACTAAAAATACAAAATTAGCTGGGCATGGTGGCACATGCCTGTAATCCCAGCTGCTCAGGAGACTGAATCAGGAGAATCGCTTGAACCTGGGAGGCAGAGGTTGCGGTGAGCTGAGATCATGCCATTGCACTCCAGCCTGGGCAACAAGAGCAAAACTCTGTCTCAAAACAAAAAAAAAAGAATTATCTTATTTTTTAACTGCTTTCAGTGTAAAATAATGAGCACAGATTTTTATAGCACCTAAATGTGAATATGAAAAAAAGACCTTTATTCTGATATACAAATAGAATTTTGACTCAATAAGTTATTTTATCTTCAGAGTTAGTATTGCTCTCAGCACAACCTCTTTTCTTTATCATTATTTTGAGGCAAAATATTTATAGGACATTGAATTATCTTTCCAGCTTTCCAATGGCATTTCATGCATTTAAATATTGATGTGACATAGTTAGAAGTTGGGCCCTCAGGACCTGTATTGTGTGATGGCATTGTGCTGCTATCATCACAAGATTCCTTTTTTTCCAACCCCCAAGGTCCTGTCTGTACTTGTTTACAGGTCATATGGATAGCAGCTAGTATGTGTTCAATACCATGAGTGTTATCATGGTAACCTTGACAACCAAGCTAGCTCTGATTTCAAAACCTCACATGCTGTATCATAAAATTAGAGAACAGAATTGACATTTAGCTACATGTCTGTCATATAAATTAAGCTCTGAGAACGATTCCCCTTAGAGCCATGTGCCTTAATAGGGAAATAGAAGGCACCAATTAGAACTATTTTATACGTATTATAACACATTTAGGTGCTGGATATATTTCCTCAATTCTTTTTGTATAATTTTGAACCTCAGATATTCTCATTCTATTCTCACTGTGCCAAAATTCTTGGTGGCTTTATTTTATGATCAGAATGAAGCTTATAGCAGAGTCTCATCAGATACCTGATATAAATAGGATTATGAATAATAGAAAACTCAGCCCATAAAAAATGTAAAATTCAAAGCATTCTTGGCTTTACTGGATACTGTTATTTATGCTGATTGTAAGTAAGACTGAGCACAGAATATTTCACTAAGTAAATCAGAATCCCAAAGACAAGACGTTTCCTTTTCATTTATATATTTATGCATATTTTCACTCATATTATCCCAGCATCCAAGAATCTTGGTATCTTTATTCAAGATGATTCTGAACATTCAGATTAATACATTCATCTGCTTTAAGTCCTAGGTCCTCTTTTATAATTTGGAAATATTTTAATCTCAGGATTTTCTCCTCTATTTGTTGTGGTCTGGTGCAGCTTTTCTTGGATATAAATTTAAAGACACAGCTTGTGAATTACATTTAATGTAAGCACCCTACAGTTTTCTGCATTGCAAATGATTATTTTTAGAAATTTTATGGTTGCCTGCGTATATTTGTTTGGCTTCATTGATATGTAGGGGGGAAAGCTCATTAATGATTTAAAAGGAAGGTGTTTTGATTCATCGACTTGATTCTTCTCATTACATAAACAATAAAGGCAATAAATTAACATCAAATGAAACTATAAGAGTTTATTTCTGAATTTAGCCACAAGATAGTCTTGAATCCTTGGGCGTAACTTTTCTTACTCTTTATATCCTTTTGCCTCAGTGTTTTGAAAGTCATCATTCAGCACATTTTAACCTAGAATGATGGTTTATAATTCCTGTGAAGGATACCTTTTAGCAGATATTTATCAAACACCATAATTGGACAACTGTTTTGTAAAATAGTTCTTTGACTTCTAGAATGGTAAGTTATGATGTAAAAATGGAAGACCCTTATGTCAAAATTTACTATAAAGCAGTTTTTCTTTTCCCCATATACCTGCTTTGTATCTCATGTAACATTTGAGAAATCTGCTTCCAATATTTTCTCATCTTGTTAGCCATCAATCTAATTCTTGCCTAGTTACATGTTAAATATTACCTTCTTGCCTTACTTAGTAAAGAGTCAAAATTCCTGCAAATTCAGGATTTTTCTTTTCGGAAACAGATAAGTGGCTATGCTGTCTACATGTGTGCATAAGTGGGAAGAAGGGCAGAAATCCTTCTGTGTATTTGCTGACCTTGTACAGCAAATACTTGTTACATTTTCAGTAGTGTTTAAACTGTTTGCTTTATCTCATTGGGATGAGTCATCATCACCTTTATGTTGTTTAAACTGGTGAAAGGTAGTTTGTATTATTTTCTTTTCTCTTGAAACTATTTCTTGTGATGAAGAGAAATAGTTCAGCATGTTGTGGTTCCAGGACTGAGACAAGTTTGGGTTATCATCTCTACCATAAAAAAAACTTCATCAGAAACGTCAATGCATCAGCATTCTGCAGTGCAATATGGACATGAACTGTTAGGCTGTGTTGGTGCTGGAATGTGGGGGCTTATCAGGCTGTTTGCATGACTCCAAGATGTGTTTTAATATCTGGTCTTTTCTTTTTTTTTAACTGTGACATGAGATGGCATTAGAAGGATGGGGTTTGGGAGGAACCATAATGGTAAAAGAAAAATGTTAAAAGGCAATACAAGCTTCTTTTGTGATTTCCTTTTAGGTCCGATGTTGTGGTCCTCTGTTTTTCAATCGCTAATCCCAATTCCCTAAATCATGTGAAAAGCATGTGGTATCCAGAAATCAAGCACTTTTGCCCTCGAACACCTGTTGTCCTTGTTGGGTGCCAGCTCGATCTCCGCTACGCCGACCTGGAAGCTGTTAATCGAGCCAGGCGCCCATTAGCAAGGTAAGCCGAGGGAGTCAGTGTTTCCCTGTCCTGGCCAAGTTAAAATTTACAGGCAGCAGGTGTCTCTGTAGCCTGGTGTTCTGCTCTTCAACACTCCTGGATCCCATCAATCAGCCATGGGCTTTAAGTCAGCCCATGAATCATGAGGGGTGTGCCCTGAGCCCTTCTAACAGGCACCATCATCTCTGGTGTCAGAACTCATTTTTGTCAAATGATTGGACAGCACTTGAAGTAAATTCTCTAATTATGAAAGAATGTGAATAAAAGCACTTTGAAAAGCATAAAGTATTAGACAAAATGTTGGTTACTCATAATAACGTCATCCTTGAAATTATAATTATTACAATAAAATTAATTAACACTTAGAGGTATCTGGACTCCAGAGAACATCAGATTCATACAAACACACATATTGAAGTGTTTTTCATCTTCCTTGTATTCCTCAGTCCAACCTGTTACAGTATTTCATTCTCAAGATGACACTGTCCACTTTTTGAAAATAATTTGGACCTATAGTTGCAAAACAAACAAATACTGCTTTTTAAATCTCTCTAGTGGTTGTATTTTTAAGTATCACAAATGTAAAATACAACTTGAAGGAGAATTTGTTTCAGTATATATAAAATGTAGATATTGATTTTGGTGGGGTATATTAGTCCATTCTCCTGCTGCTAATAAAGAGATAGTTGAGACTGAGTGATTTATAAAAGAAAGAGGTTTAATTGACTCACAGGTTAGCATGACTGCGGAGGCCTCAGGAAATTTACAATCATGCAGAGGGGAAGAAAACACATTCTTCTTTGCATGGCAGTAGGAGAGAGAAGAATGAGAACCGAGCAAAGGGGGATGCCCTTTATAAAACCATCAGATCTCGTGAGAACTTACTCACTATTATGAGAATAGCATGGGGGAAGCCGCCCCCATGATTCAGTTACCTTTCACCGGGTCCCTCCCATCACACATGGGTATTGTCGGAACTACAATTCAAGATGAGATTTGAGTGGCGACATAGCCAAACCGTATGGAGGGAAATACATTTCTTAAAATGTGAGCTCCCTCAAATGCCCTTTATAAAATAAACAACTTTTTATGTTTTTATTTTTATGTTGACCTTTTTGGCTGCAGAGCATTCCTTTTCAAAAGCTTTTGATATTAATACCTTCCTCTAGGCTGGGCACAGTGGCTCACGCCTGTAAACCCAACATTTCGGGAGGCCAAGGTGGGAGGATCACTTGATGCCAGGAGTTTGAAACCAGCCTGGGCAACATAGTGAGACCACGTCACTAGAAAAATAAAAGTGAAAAAAAGATCAACCAGGACTAGTGGTGCACTCAGCTACTTGAGAGGCTGAGGTGGGAGGATCACCTGAACCTGGGAGGACAAGGCTGCAGCGGGCCATGGTTGCACCACTGCACACCAGCCTGGGTGACAGAACGAGACCCTGTCTCAAAAAAAAAAAAAAAAAGCAAACAGCAACAAAAACAAACAAAATCTTATTTTGACATTTACCTAATAGGCTTATTACAAAATTTTATATTGACACAACTTTTTATTCTCTCCAAGCAAAAGTAAATGGTGCTTTCTTTAGACAATTTCTGATGTTCTAGGTATGTTTTGCATTACATTTCTTTTTTTTTTTTTTTTTTTTTTTTTGAGACGGAGTCTTACTCTGTCACCCAGGCTGGAGTGCAGTGGCGGGATCTCAACTCACTGCAAGCTCCGCCTCCCGGGTTTACACCATTCTCCTGCCTCAGCCTCCCGAGTAGCTGGGACTACAGGCGCCCACCACCTCGCCCGGCTAGTTTTTTGTATTTTTTAGTAGAGACGGGGTTTCACTGTGTTAGCCAGGATGGTCTCGATCTCCTGACCTCGTGATCCGCCCGTCTCGGCCTCCCAAAGTGCTGGGATTACAGGCTTGAGCCACCGCGCCCGGCCCTGCATTACATTTCTAAAAACACTTTATATTCAGTTTCCACAATCCTTCTGTTCTTCAACGCATGGACTAGGAATTGAATATTAGGAGCCACGTAGAGGTTAGGAAGACCACAGTAAATGAGAGACTGTCCTGGCCTTGGCAACTTTCTGTACAAAAAGAGTAGGTTATGATAATCAGGCCTCACAGTCATGGACTGGAGGAGAGTTGCAGAGCTGTAGAGAACAGTGGAGAGGACAATCCCTTCTACGGAGCAATTCTAAGATTTTGTGAAGGAGTTTGTATCTGAGCTAAGCCTTGAAGAGTTTCATCAGTTGGTAAATTTCAAGTCAGGCTTAAGAACAAGGAACACAATGCTCACAGGAGCAAACTTTTAAGTTAAACCTTCTTCCCTGCACGTCCCTTCCACCTTTGTCCACACCCTATAATTTCCCCTCCTTTCCATCTAAGTCGTCAACTCCAAATTCTATCCAGTATCATCTTTTTCCTCCTAAGACCAGTGTCTATCCTATATATTACCTTTGGTGTTGAAGGCCAAATATTTATATAAGAAGATAAGTTCCTAAGGGTATGTGTTAGAATCAAGCAAGTGTTTGTAATGAGTGTCACAACAAAGTACTTCCTGCCTGTGTTCTGGAACCCATCTATGCCTTTACCATGGTTATGCCATAACCCCAGCACTGTCCTGAGTCTACTGTTTCCAAAGATTTGTCCTCTCAGAGTTTGATTAGATTGTAAATTGGACTTGTGTGCCAACCTAAAGGGTACGGACTTTATTCCAGGGGCTTTGTGAAATCAGAGGAAGTTAAAACAGAACTGCTACCAAGTCATAGCTGTTTTATGTAAGGACTTTTCTTGCAACAGTGAGGACTTTGGACCAAAATGTGGGGAGTGGGTGTGAAGAAAGATTAGTTAAGGGGCTGATACACCAGTCTAAGCAAAAGATGATGACGGCTTGAAGAAGGGATTGGAGGAAAAAAGAAGAGGAGGGTTTGAAAGAGAATTCCCAAAATGCAGCAGAGATTAGGAGTGGGAAAGTCTTGACTCTAATTGCTTAATAGAGGTCTCTCAGCAGCCTGCAAATGTGACCTCGGACAAACCCTTTAACCTTTCTGCCTCAGTTTCCTCAGAATGTAGAACAGAAATAATACCTCACAGGGCTATTGTGAGGCTCAAATGAAAAATGTATATGAATGCATTTTAAAGTTATAAAGTAAAATTCAAGCATAAGATGCTGTTGATAAAGATGAAGGTGATGAAGAGAATAGTGATAATGATGATAACAGCTAACATTTATCAGGCACTTACTGTGGACCAAATACTATGCTTAGCATAGTCATGCTAATAATGTAAACCTTTCAATAGTTCTTCAAGATATGATTACTCATTATTATTATTATTCCTGTTTTACAGTTGGAAAAACTTATGTTTAATGAGGTTAAGTAACTTACCCAAGATTAAATAGCTAGTAAAGGGATGATACTTCAGTTACTGTGGTTACTGCTGAGAGCAGTTTTTTAAAGAAGTAAAACTCTCCCTATTTAGGCACATGGTCATGTAAATGAAAAGTTCTAAGGAATCTACAAAAAAAGCTATCAGAATTAACATATTAATTTAGCAAAATAACAGGATAAAAGGTCAATACACAAAAATCAATTGTATTTGTATAAACTAAGAAATGAACAATTGGAAAATAAAGTTTAAAAACAATGCCATTTATAATAACATAAAAACATGGAATATTTATGGATAAGCTTCACAAATTATGTGCATTGAAACTCTGAAATATTTGAAAGCATTATTTTTTCCTGCAATCATAACTCCTGCAATCATAGCTCCAGTTGAAAGACTTGAGATGGTGGCGGATTTTTCCAGAGACTAAAAGCCTGACTAGAGTTTTCAGTGTATAGTTCCATTAGGTGCTTAGATAGGCCCTGGTTACTATTTTTTTCCTAAAATAACGCTGATTATAATTTTTAAAATGTTCTATTTCAGGCCCATAAAGAGAGGGGATATTTTGCCCCCAGAAAAAGGCCGAGAGGTAGCGAAGGAACTTGGCATACCATACTATGAAACAAGCGTGTTTGACCAGTTTGGGATCAAGGATGTGTTTGACAATGCAATCCGAGCAGCGCTGATTTCCCGCAGGCACCTGCAATTCTGGAAATCCCACTTAAAGAAAGTCCAGAAACCTTTACTTCAGGCACCCTTCCTACCTCCAAAAGCCCCTCCACCGGTCATCAAAATTCCAGAGTGTCCTTCCATGGGGACAAGTGAAGCTGCCTGTTTACTGGACAATCCTCTGTGTGCCGATGTTCTGTTCATCCTTCAGGACCAGGAACACATCTTTGCACATCGAATTTACCTTGCTACCTCTTCTTCCAAATTTTATGATCTGTTTTTAATGGAATGTGAAGAATCCCCAAATTGGAGTGAAGGAGCTTGTGAGAAAGAGAAGCAGAGCAGAGATTTCCAGGAGCAGATATTGAGTGTCGACCCAGAGGAGGAAAGGGAGGAGGGCGCGCCTAGGACACCTCAGGCCGAGCAGTGGAAGTCCTCAAACAAGAGCCTAGTGGAGGCTCTGGGGCTGGAAGCCGAGGGTGCAGTCCCTGAGACACAGACGTTGGCCGACTGGAGTAAGGGGTTCATTGGCATGCACAGGGAAATGCAAGTCAACCCCATTTCAAAGCGGGTGGGCCCTGTGACTGTAGTCAGGATGGACGCCTCGGTCCAGCCAGGCCCTTTTCGGACCCTGCTCCAGTTTCTTTATACAGGACAACTGGATGAAAAGGAAAAGGATTTGGTGGGCCTGGCTCAGATCGCAGAGGTCCTAGAGATGTTCGATTTGAGGATGATGGTGGAAAACATCATGAACAAGGAAGCCTTCATGAACCAGGAGATTACGAAAGCCTTTCACGTCAGGAAAGCCAATCGGATAAAAGAGTGTCTCAGCAAGGGGACGTTCTCAGGTGAGTGGGCTGCAGGGCAGAGCCGTTAATACCTTTGATTGTATTTCACTGGACATTAGCCAGACATGAGCAGGAGAAAGAAGAACCATAGCTAACATTTATAAGTAGTTATTTTTTCCCATGTAACTTTCTAAGCTACAGTCATTAACTTCTTTCATCCTCATCAGACTTAAAGGTTAAATGTGATTGTCTCCATTTTGTAGATGGGGAAACCAAGGGACAGAGAGGTTAGCTAATCTGCCCATGGTCACACCAGCAATAAATGGTAGAGCCAGGATTTGAACCTATGCTTTTGTGGGTATCAAAACCTGTTCCATAAACCACCGTGGTACCATGCTGCTCCTCAAGAGTGGATCAGGGACCCCGAGTCTATCTCCAGTGGGCTTGTTGCATACAATTCCCCTTCAGTATCTATTCTCTGACCAATTCTATTCTCCATTGACCCTTCAGCACTGACCCTTGACAAAAATCAGTGAGCTCAAGTTCTGAGGCCACTAAAGTCCTTGAGGCAATTTTGGTGGCCCTCCACCTTCCTACAAGGGGTGCCTCATCTGTTTCCATCCCCTCTCCTTTTCTGTCCTCATGCTCCTTGGCCTTGCACTTCTGTAGTTTTCTTGCACCTCCTATGCCTTTGATAACTATGCCATATGCTGCCCGCAGCACCCTTTCATAATTGGTAAGCCCACTGGTGGCCCGCATCCAATATGGGTTATTGACCCATGTTTGCACTGTCTTACACTTGGACTATTTTTGTTCTGAAATTGTCCTCTGGGCGGGTGTGTGGGTGTGTGTAATTTCATTGTAAAATGTTGACTTCCTGACTTCTATTTATATGGATACCTCTACCTTTGTCTTTATCTTTTATAATCCCTGCCAGGGCACTACACATTTAGTAAGTGGTTCCTGAAGACTATAAGTAGTATTTACTTCAAACACTGGCCATTGTGGTGTGGTACAGAAGTAGTCTTGAAAATCAATGAAGAGAATATGTTACAAACCTACAGTAACTTAAAAGTGAGCCTTAGGTAGAGCTGATTAAATCACCCCCACCTTACTGGAGAGGCATAATAATCAAATACAATGTGGGAGTCTCAGTTGGATTCTGTTATATTTTTTTACAAAAAAAAAAGCTATGAAATACAATTTAGAGATAATTGGAGAAATTTGAATATGAACTATATAGTGGATGATAGTAGGGAATTATTTTTAATTTTCTTAGGTGTAATCATGGTATGGTTATTTAGGAGACTGTTGTTATTTTGGGAAAACTTGTGATAAGGTAGTTAGGAGTGAAGTGCCATGCTATCTGTTAAAAAAAAAAAAAAGGCTATACACATATATAGAATTATACAAAAATACACATATAGCCGGGCATGGTGACTAATTTGCCCATAGTCCCAGCTACTTCAGAGACTGAGACAGAAGGATTACTGGAACCCGGCAGTTTAAATCTAGCCTCGACATCATAACCAGACCCCCCGACATCTCTTAAGAAAACAGTAATTCGGTTACGTTTCAGTATAGCATACAAGTAGAGCATATTGTAAATGTAAGGTTTAATTGAGTATTAATAAGTAAAATGGTGTAAATTAAAAATATACCTAAAACAAACATGCCGAAATGTTAACAAGGGATAAATGAGTGGTCATCATAGTTTGTTCCACTGTTTTATATGCTTGAAGTTTTGCATAGTAAGGAGGAAAAAATATTCCCTCCTTTCTGTTACTTTCTGGTTCAGAGAGTTTGTGCCGTGACTTTATGTGTGATGATGTTAAATGCAGCATGCTCCCTTAGGTGGGAGCTGGGTGTGCCAAAGCCCAAAGATGGGGATTGACATAAAATCAGCAAGTAAAGACATGCAAGAGAGTGAGAGAGACGCAGGTCAGTGGATATCGGAGCAGAAACCTTGGTTGAAGCTCTCAGCAAAGTTGGCTCATGGCTGTATTTCCTCAATTCCTTGGCAGACGTGACATTTAAATTGGACGATGGAGCCATCAGTGCCCACAAGCCGCTGCTGATCTGTAGCTGTGAGTGGATGGCAGCTATGTTCGGCGGGTCATTTGTGGAAAGTGCCAACAGTGAGGTACGTGCCTTCCTAAAGCCTAGTGGCGTCTTTATGAATATGCGTGCGCCTGTGTATTTATATAAAGTGGGTAAATAGCCAGATGACTTTCATCCTTAAACTGGCTCCATGAAATAGCTCCTTAGCAGTGCTTGAGTGTTTGGTCACCTTTCTCTTAGCTCTGCAGTTTTGAGGAGTTATTGTTTATCGGTCACTTGCGTGGGGGCACCTGGGTGCTTTACATGCCATATATCTTTTCATCCTCAGAGCCGTCCTCATCCATGAAAACAAGATCAGCTGTACCTCTTGCAAATGTCACCAGGCATGGTACTATCAAAACCAAGTACAAGAGGAGCATGTCTCCCAGTAGTTCAGAAAGTGAAAAGAGTTGGTCAGCCACCTAAGTCCTGGGCTTAGCTGTGCCCCTAACCAGACAGGGGACCTTAAGAAGCCACAATCTTGTGCCTCAACCTCCTCATCTGCAAGCTGAGGGATGCTCTAGATTGTCCTTCAGGTTACCATGAGCTACAATACTATCTAAGGCTCTGCCCTGACTTTGCCTGTGTTGAGGGGGTGTGAGGGTTTGTTAAGTTTCGGGCAACAGTAATGGAGCGAACATTTACTCCCCTGAACACACCTCTCAAGGTACTTAGGTCTAGTGAAATTAGCTGCATCACTTGTCAGCCACTGGCTCTATCTCTAGAAGAGGGATATGCTTAGAGCAGAGCAAACAACATCTTGGAGACCCTATGTCTTTTTCTTTCTTGTTGTTTTACTTTTAACTGACAAATAATAATTGTACGTAGTTACGGGGTACCCGATGTTTCAATATACATATGTTGTGGAATGATCAAATCGGGCTAATTAGCCTATCCATCACCTCAGATGTTTACCATTTCTTTGTGATGAGAACATTTAAAATCCTCTTTTAGCTATTTTGAAATATATCCAGTACCTTATTGTTCACCATACTCACCATACTGTGCAACAGAACACCACAAAAAAATTATAGGTGCATTAGACTATATGCAACTGTGGTCCTAGGTCCTCGGGAGACTGAAGTGAGAAGAACACTTGAGCCCAGGAGTTCAAAGCTACAGTGAGCTATGATTGTGCCACTGTACTCCACCCCAGGAGACAGAGTGAGACCGTGTCTCAAAAAAACAAAAGACAAAAAAAAAAAATACACCAGAACTTATTCCTCCTTTCTAACTGAAACTTCATATATTTGACAGATGGCTTTCCTTTCCCCATCCACTTGCTAATCCCAGCCTCTGGTTATCACTATTCTACTCTCTACTTTGGAGTTCAACATTTTTAGATTCCATATATAAGTGAGATGCTGTGATATTTGTCTCTCTAAACCTGGCTTATTTCACATAACATAATGTCCTTTAGGTTCACCCATGTTGTCTTGAATGACAGAATTTTCCTTTTTTAGGGCTGTATAGTATCCCATTGTGTATATGTGCCACATTTTATTATCCAACCATCCACTGATGGACACGGGCGGACTCTGCATCTTGGCTATTGTGAATAGTGCTACAATTAACATGGGAGTACGTCCTCTTTGTCTTTTTAAAAACTGTTGGAAAAGAAAAAAAATTCAATTCAAGCACTTCTAACTTTAGGAGTGAGCAAGCATTTTTGTGGAGTTTTGCAAGTATTTTTAACATCCTTTTTTAAAAAGTAAAAATAAAAACATGGGTACAGCCATGTAGTTTATTGTCCTAAGAGGCTTGTTTTGCTTGTCTCAGCGTCTTTCCAGATTTTTCAAAGAAATGCAGAAAACAATAGCTAACTTTTCAAATGAGGCAGTAGCACAAGGAATTCGAGCACTCCCATTGTGACCCAGGAGTCTGCATTTGCATCCCCAAGTAGGGAAACAGAATCCTAGAATCACAAGCCTTGGATAGCAGGGGCTAAGATTACTAGGCCACTCTCGTGCATCCAGAACAAACTGCAGCTGCTCCTAAACCAACCGCCCCCCACCCCGCCCCTAGCAAAGGGCTATCTGCTTTTCAGGGAGAAAATATTAGAGTTATCCTGATGGCCTCTTACAGTGTCTAATAACCTTTCTAAACCAGGAGACTCTCACCTGTGACTAATGAAAATGTCTCCTGAGCTTGGGTCAAAGGTGTTTTGGAGCATCATTACTAAGACAACTGCAGTACATGGAATCTGCACAGTTACAGGACTGTGGGACTCAAATTGCAACTCCTCCACTTGCAAGTGACTTGGGCAAGTGACTTAACCTTTCTTGGCTCTAGACTTCCCATCTGGAAAACAGTTATAACCCATACTGTGGTTGTGGGGTGTAAGAGTCATTACTTGCAAAGCACTTCAGAAGCATTAAATAAATGGTAGCTGCCGCTGGACTTATTCTGATGTTGTTGGTAGTGATGATATTCTTTCCCTCTTGTGTCCAGGAAAAAGTTAGGGTAGCCACCAATTTGTAAAACCTCATCCAGTTGGTATTTCACTGACTTCAGCAATCTCTGGAGATAAAGAGCTAGGAGGCTTGCTCCCCTTCTTTGTCCAGCTCACTGAAGTGTGTGCTGATTGTGCAGCCGAGGACCTGCTATTCACAGAGCAGGGAGAAGTTGATCGAGGTCAGGAACGCAGGCACAAAGGGACACTGTCAGAGCTGACCTCACGAATGCTAATCTCCTTTATCCCTTCCAAGAATGGACTGTAATCGTCTCCAGATTAAAATGTGCAGTAGAGGTGACCAAAACAAAAACTTGGCAGCAAATGTGAATGCACATGTATATGGTTGTTTGATAGCCTCTCCTGGAGGAGGCCACCTGTTTAGCACACCCTGCTGGAGAGACGAGGTCCCTCACCACTTAGAACTGGAGTCGAGGCTAATAGGTTTGTATAGATTCAAACCAGCTCAAAAGATAAAGACCATGGAACCAAGCCACTGAAGACCTGTGCCACAATTCCTTTAGCCAGTGTATTGAAAATGCAATGAGCTGTTGACATTCTCACTCCTTCCCGTCCCTTCACTTTATTTCCTGTGCAAACTATAATATAGTCTTAGCCTGACCTTGGGCAAGTGGCTCACTCTAAACCTGTTTCTTCATCTGTAAAATGGGGATAACAAGAGAACCTTCGTTAAAGGGCAGAGAAGGCACGAGAGGACATGTGTAAAGCATTGAATTTGATGCCTAGAACATACAAATGTTCAATAAATGTTAGCGACTATTAAGCTAGAGTTTTCTTGTTAAATTCTTTCCATATGGGGTTAAAGGTATTTGCCCTGGAAAGCTCTAAGTTAAAAAGCCGCCAGTCCCCTTTCGAAAGTAGGAAAGTACAATTCAGGTGGTTATAGTCGTAGGGGAAAGGCACTCAATTAATGCTCCATGATTAACATAGGTCCATGTTCACACTTGGGATTTGGCCTTTGTAGGCCAACTTTTAACTTTCTGTTATCTTGAGAAAATCTGAAAATCTGATGCCTGCCACCCTCCTGCCCCCCACCATGAGACTCAGCCTTTTTTGGAGAATTAATAGAATTAATGTGCATATCCAGAAAAGAATGAAATATGCCTATGTCCATTGATTTTAATTTAACTTTTTTGTCATTTAATATTCAGGAAAACATTGTATCTTACTTATATTTTTTCTCATTACTTTTAATGTAGCAGTAAGCATAATTCTCTCCCTAGAGGTACTCAGCAAGTGGTTCATTAAAAATGCATGCCTGGGTTGTAGTAAGCAATGCTTTGGATCTAGGATACTTTCTCATTCTCTATGAGACTGTCTCTAATTATAAGCCTAATAGTCTCAGCTAATCTTCACAATTAAAATTTTAAACCAACTAAACTGCAAGATAGAACATTGTTTAGGGTAGCATTATATTCTCTTTGATAACTCTTTTTTTTTTTTAAGAAAAAAAAAAAAACTATATCCAGCAGGTAGGATGCAAATTTTTTTTATTCCATTATTTATGAAGCTTTGCTTATACTATTTTTAAAGTGCTATAAATAAAGGTCTTTCTGTTGTCATGCAGTTAATTATAAATGTTGAAATCACAGAAACAGGCTTTTTTTAAAAATCAGCCATGAGGGGGAAAAAATGCATGCTCCAAAAGTGTTCTGAGTTTATTCTAATTTGATTTTTTTTTCTAAGGGTCTCTAACGTTATTTGCCAAATAGAGCCATCACTTCAAAAAATGTTTACATTATATTCCGCTAAAAGAAGATAGCAGGTCATAGGTGATTACAAACATCGGAACACTTCGAGGGCATTGAGGGTATCTGGGCAGGGTTGCTTACTCGAATCTGTCATCTGCTGCAGCCAGAAATAGTTTCTTTTTATTTAGGATGTTCATTTTGCTATTTCTTCTTTAAGCCATGACTTAGAACACACTCTTGCCAAAAAATGCTAAGGTAATCTGAAGATCTTCAAAACCCAGAGTTTCTGTGAAGAAAAAACTTTTAACAGCATCTATTCCAAATTCCTCCCATGTAACAGATGACGAGACTGAGGGTGAGAGAGGGTGAGTGATTTATCAAAGGTCACGCAGCACTTTAGTGATATATCCCTGGGCCTGCCCCAGGCTCTTGCACTATCACTAGAGGCATTGTTTTCAGAAGCACCAGACATCCCCATCTCTGAGAGAGCAGGTGTTAACAGGAAGCTCTGGGACTTTGTATATTAACAATTACTAACATCTTAGAGCACTTAGCACTTTGTAAAATGTGAGTACTTTCACTATTAAAATGATTCAAATTTTAAAGTTTCACAACTCAACCTTCAACTGTCTAAAAAACTATACTAATTGTATTAGTCCATCTTCACACTACTGATAAAGACATACCAGAGACAGGGTAATTTATAAAGAAAAAGGTTTAATGGACTCACAGTTCCACGTGGCTGGGGAGGCCTCACAATCATGGTGGAAGACAAAAGGCACATCTTACATGGCAGCAGGCAAGAGAGACAGTGAGAGCCAAGTGAAAGGGGAAACCCCTTATAAAACCATCAGATCTCGTGAGACTCATTCCCTACCACTAGAACAGTCTGGGGAACCGCCTCCATGATTCAATTATCTCCCATCAGGTCCCTCCCACAACACGTGGGAATTATGGGAGCCATAATTCAAGATGAGATTTGAGTGCGGACACAGCCAAACCATATCGCTAATCCAAACATTATTTCATCAAAGAAATGAAATGTTACGTGTTCCTACACACAGAAACAAATTTGTTTGAATATCTGTAAATAAATCCATTATTTGTGTAAGATAAATGCACGTGTATGTAAACATATATGTATGCGAGCATACACATGGTGTAACTGGTGCTAGATTTAGTTGAATAATTATTCATATGTGGATACAGCTGGTTAAAGGGAAGAATAACATTCCAACATCTGTATATTGCAGATGATCTAGCAAGCCCAACAGCTACTTTATTTTAAAATAATCCCAGTAATAGTTTCAACTCATTGAGTTCTATTTGTTGTAGAGGTTGTGCTGGAAACCTGAAATGATCATGCTTATCAAATCATTTATGGTAATGACTTATGTAACTCATTTATGGAACCATAATTGTTGTTTTCACCAACCATGAAAGTGGGGGATAAATTCCTTAATATTTCTAGGAACTTTTCTAAACCTTCCCTGTGATATGTTAAGGGACAGGTCTACCTATCTGAAAGGATATTCGCTCTCTGAGGTGGCTAATGGCTGCATAGGAGAATAACAAAGAAGGTTTCTATAGCTTAGAACAGTTCTGGAGCCACACTGCCAGAATGCATAAGCCATAAGCACCCTGTAGAATGTAGAGCCATTATACATACATACATAATACACTCTTTCTCTCTCTCACTGTTTCTCTCTCTCTCTCTCTCTCTGTCTCACACACACACACAGACACACAGACACACAGACACACAGTCATCCCTCAGTATCTGTGAGGGATTGGTTCCAGGACCACCCCCCGACCCGCCCACTCAGACACCAAAATCCATGAATGCTCAAGTTCCTCACATAAAATGGCAATGTATTTGCATAGATCTGTGCACATCCTCCTTTATACTTTAAATTATCTGTAGAGTGTTTCTAATACCTAATACAATGCACATGCTGTGTAAGTAGTTGTTACACTGTATTGTTTAGGAAATAATGACAAGAAAAAAGTCTGTACATGTTCAGAACAGAGGCAGTCATGCCTTTTTTTCAAATATTTTTGATCTACAGTTGGTTGAATCCACAGATGTGGAACCCACAGATATAGAGGTCTGGCTCTGTGCCTGTGTGTGCCTGAGTGTGTGTGTGTGTGTGCCTGACACTGTGTGTGTGTGTCTGAGTGTGTGTGCCTGACTGTGTGTATATGCCTGAGAGTGTGTGTGTGTGCGCCTGTGTGTGTGTGTGCCTGAGTGTGTGGGTGTGCCTGACTGTGTGTGTGTGCGCCTGAGTATGTGTGTGTGCCTGTGTGTGTGTGTGCACGTGCATGTGTATGGAGAGGTGCGATCATATAAAATATATAGATGTAACCATGTTATAAAGATGTAATCATATATAATATATAGATATATATCTTTACATGTTGTATAGAGGTTTATTAAGTATGAGAATTAAGAAGTTCATAACTGGCCAGACACAGTGGCTCATGCCTGTAATCCCAGCACTTTGGGAAGCCAAGGCAGGAAGATAACTTGAGGCCAGGAGTTTGAGACCAGCCTGGGCAACATAGCAAGCCCGCCATCTCTACAAAAAAAGAATTAATAAAATAAATTAGCCGGGCATGGTGGTACTGCCTGTAGTCCCAGCTACTAGGGAGGTGGAGGTAGGAGGATAGCTTGAGCCCAGGCCCAGGCTATCATCAAGCCACTGCTGTCCAGCCTGGGCAACAGAGTTAGACCCTGTCTCAAAAAATGAATAAAATAAAAAAGAAAGAAAAAGAAGTTCATAATTGTTCATCCTTTTGAAGTAGAATTCTTACAAACCATTAGTAAATTATGATGCTTTATTGTTGTAACTCAAACCTGTGCTTCTGTGGCATTAAACGTTTCCAGCACCGCACAGCAATTCTGAACATAAACTTTCGCGTCATACTCCCTGGGTTTAAATCCCAGTCACCACTTCCTAGCTCTGTGACCTTGGACACAAGATTTAAACGAACCTCCTTGAACTTCCGTTTCCTTTTCTATAGAATGGCAAAAGTAAGTCTCTACTCTCTAGGGCAGATATAAGCGTCCAATTAAAGAATGTGTGTGGAAAGCTTAGCGCAGTGCCTGGTTCATAGGATGCCTTCAATTACGATTAATATTTGTAATTGTCGGTATTCCAGTAATCCAAGTGATACAGTTCTGAACTACTCCAGGGCCTGTCTCATGGAGTTAGAGACCTAAAATAAAGACTAGCTGCTACACAGTGTACATCTCCATTAATCCATGCCTACCTCTCCAGCTCTCCACCTCCCAGGCAGTGCCTGGCTCTCTAGCAAGCTCTAGCATGCATTTATATGGACAACTACAGGCACTCATGAAAGAGACTGTGGGAATCCTACAGGGGACAGTTCACCTGTACCCAGTCATACTCCCCTGGAAGTCCTAAGCAAGGACTCCTTTGGATTCTCTGAATCTACTGATAACTGATAATGTTCCAGTAGTTCGGAATCCATGTGGTTGTAGGAAAAAATAATGAAGTGTATACGTTATGTAGTACATTGCAATATATTGTGCATATACTGACAGAATGTCGAAATCAAGCTGGTCACTGTGGCAGCTAGGGTGGTTGCTCAGCCTCATCCTCTGTTTTGACATCTTGGAGAGCTAGGCTCCATCGTGTCAGCAACAGTGTGGTTTGCAGCTCCCCCCAACACCTGTCGTGTTGCTAGGAGATTTCTTTCCCCACAATAGAGTATTACAAGGTGCTTGGCATGAGGGCCCCTAATGTTATCATACATTTCCAGCCCATTTGTCTGATTTATAAGTCCAAAGAGTCGTTTAAAAATTCCACATCAGGCTGTGTCAGGCAGCTCCACTCTTTTGTCATCTACAAATCAAACCATTATGTTTAAAGTCATGAATACAGAAGGATTCCTATGCACAGCCTCAAAGCAGGTGTCCAACACTCGCCAATATCAAGTCACACAGGATATTTACAAGCAGCATAGCCTGGAAGTGTGCCCACTCCCTGCTTTCTGCAGCAGAATTTAGCTTTTTGTATAACATTTCAGGTGTATCTCCCGAACATAAACAAGATATCAATGCAAGCAGTATTGGATTATCTCTATACCAAGCAGTTGTCTCCTAACTTGGATCTGGACCCGCTGGAATTAATTGCCTTGGCAAACAGATTTTGCCTGCCACACTTGGTTGCACTTGCAGGTAAGGCTGATGACTCAGGGCCATGCACTGTCTGTCATATTTATCCAAAATCACATTTAAATAAAAATATGTCTACAGAGAAGAAAAGTTGATTTTTTATCACACAAAATAGGACTGTCTTGTGTAGAATGATATGAACTAATCAAATTGCATCAGACAGCCCAATTCAATTCAACAAATACTCCTTAAGCACCCACTCTGTGGTGGACCCTGTTAGGTGATACAGCTATGAAGGTGAGTAATGCATGACCCCTGCCCTTGAGGCACACGCCCTATGCATGCTGAGTCATTTGTGCACCCCAGAGTTTGAAATAATACTATTTTGTCAACATTATCTCCGTAATAACTGCACAGACACAGTCTTTAAGAAGGCGGTAGATGCACTGTTTAGGAAAACAGATGACAGAGCCAGATTGCCTAAGATCAAACCCTGATTCCACCATTTACAGACGAGGTGACTTTGTCCTGTAACCTTCGCTCTGTGTCTCAGCTTTCTCGCTCTTTAAAATGGGGCTAATATTATTCAGCCATAGAGCTGTTTTGAAGATTAAATGAGTTAAAATATAAAGTCCTTAGAACAGCGTCTGGCACATAGTAAGCATTATGTAAGTGGTTTTCTTAAAGCTATTTTAGAAAATGTTCTGACATTGTCAAGTTCATTTTGGGAGAAAGAGAAAAAAGGGAAACTTGGCTTAACTTCACAAAATCTTATGTATCATTTCTAGATTTGTTCAGTTGGGAAGCTGAAGCAGGCCTGTATGGGATATATGCACTTAAATGGCTGTCGCTGGAATTCAGATCTTCAGCCTCATTCACTTTACACCAGAGGTGTTAAGTCGCAAGCTGGGTGTTTATCACTGTTTAGTTGATTCCTATTAACCATCAAAGCAGAAATAAACAGTGCCTGTCTTGTTCACTGGCCTTTCTTCTGAATGCCTGAGCATATTAGCTTTCGATAAATATTTGTTGAACAATTGAATGAATGAAGATGAGTGTATGAACAAACCAACCGGTCCTATCTGCACTTGATTTTCTGGCAATGTCTTTAGAAAAAATAAAGGATAGGCCGGGCACGGTGGCTCACACCTGTATCCCAGCACTTTGGGAGGCCGAGGCGGGCGGATCACCTGAGGTCGGGAGTTTGAGACCAGCCTGACCAACATGGAGAAACCCCGTCTCTACTAAAAAAAATACAAAATTAGCCACGCGTAGTGGCACATGCCTGTAATCCCAGCTACTCGGGAGGCTGAGGCAGGAGAATCGCTTGAAACCAGGAGGCAGAGGTTGCGGTGAGCCAAGATTGCGCCATTGCACTCCAGCCTGGGCAAGGAGAGCGAAACTCCGTCTCAAAAAAGAAAAAAAAAAAAAAAGATTATTTTCTCTGTCCTCTAGGCTTCTACTACACACAACCACCTGGAGATCAAAGTCCTCTCTTTGTCCTACTTCCTCCCCAGTTGGATAGAAAAAGCGAGTTGAGGCATCAATATTAGATTTATTTTTAAAAACTGTTTTTAACCAATATACCTAATAGATCCAAAAGAGGGCGCTAGATTTTTTAAATGCTGACGCTGGAGGCTTCAGTGGGCAATTACTTTCTTCAGAAACATGGGTTCCAAGCCATCTAACTATCCACAGGTTTTATGACATTAGTCCTGAGGATAAATTTTTATTTTATTTTTGAAATTGTCAAAAGTAATTTGGAGCCAAATCTGCCCAACAAGGTTTGTGATCAATCTCAGACTAGTACCATTTTTGCTTAAATGTTAAGTCTGGCAATGAAAACATGGGATTGATTTCTCCATAAAAGTTTTTTTTTTTAACTGACCCAAATAAAGCTTTTTGTGTGAACTCTAGACTTCTATGAACAATTAGTTTAGTTATTAAATGCTGTTGTTACTGTTACGATTATTTAATATACAGCTTCCCAAGATGATTCCTTTAATCCTTTCTAGTATTTGCTTTGTACTGTCTAGTGTAGAGTGTTTAGAAAATCAGTTTCTAAATGGTGTTTAAATAGTGTTTAAAAATCAGTTTCTAGTGACGATGCTTTGTGAGCCCGTGTTAAATAAATGTCAGGAAATGTTGCAGTTACTTAAAACGACAAAGCCCAGATGACTTCTCTGGGCAGTTTAGTTCCAAATAGTTCAATCCAGGTGAGGAGGTTTGTGCCAAAGAAATCATTCCATTCCCGATACTATATTGACCAGATATAGGCATACTGACCAGTAAGCATGCAGAGCTGGAGCAGAAAGTAAGCATGATTTAGACAATGTGCTGGATTAGAGAAACAAATGCAATGCTACGGATGACATCAATGTCAAAGACCTAGAAATGCTGAGCCAAGGCTGTACCCTCACACGTCAGTCTCAGAGGCAGGCAACAGCCTTTACAAAGGCAAGAGATGTCTTAGCTTCAGGCCACAATGTAAATTCAGCTTGGAAGCCCTGGACTCAAGCTCCCAAGCAGAAATGGCTCTCCCTCCTGCATTTTTGTTACTTCGGACTGCGGGTCTCCCCAGTCTTTAGAATCCAAGAGGCTGAACAGTACGTCACCATCTGTAGCTGTTGAGACAGACGTACGCAATCACATTTTTAATTCCTCAAATAGACTCATTCCTGTGTCATTCAACCTCTTCACTGTCAGGGGTATTAAGGATTGTGGTGATGTGAGTGGGGAAACTGTCAAACAGGAGCGTGTCTAAAGTCTAGAGGACTCTAGGAAGGTGCTAGAGTGTTTAGAGCCACTCCATCCAGTAGAACCTTCTGCAGTGATGGAAACATTTCATATCTGGATGGTCCAAACGGTGGCCACATGTGGCTGTTGAGCACTTACTGTGGCTAGTGTGAATGAGGAGCTGAACTTTTAATTTCATTTCATTGTAAATAATTTAAGTTTAAATAGTCTCGTGTGGCCAGGAGTTACCATCCTGCACAGAACATTGCAGGTCTGGAGGATTCTGACTATTTTAGAGCCATGAACGAGTCCCCAGAGGTGTGGGTGAAGTGGGTGGCACCAGAACCCCAAGTAGTGAAAGACCACACATCAGAGCAGCTTCTGGATTTAATTCAGATGGCTGCCCAGAGCTGTGTCCCACATTTCCTCCCTTCTTAAGTGCCCCCAGACCAACCCTCCAGGCAAGCTTCCTGGCTTGCAGGGCGTGGTTTAACATTCTCCGACCCCCTTTTTCTTCCCCAGAACAGCATGCCGTTCAGGAGTTGACCAAGGCCGCAATGAGTGGTGTGGGCATTGACGGAGAAGTGCTCTCTTACTTGGAATTGGCTCAGGTTTGTATCAGTTTGCTCTTCACCTTTTAAGTGTGTTCAATCAGTTCATTTAATGCTGATAAAACATTCCATTGTTGCATCTGTCTAAATAAAGATGTCACCACTGAGTCACAGAGGCCCCCTGTGAACACCAAGAAGATCTGAGAGTTTTACCTTTCATGTACCATTCAGCCTGCTGGGCTTCATTTGAATAAACAACACGGTCCCCACACCAGTCCCATTGTCGCCTAAGGCACCAGCTTCGCATGTGGGAGAACCACTTGGGGGAGGTTTTGTCTCTCCTCCTTCTTTGAATTCTTGGCCATGTATTTGGCCAAGCACAGACAGTTTCTAGAATTCTGTGAAGCCCTGTAATGACCCTCTGTTAATGAACATCTCACTACAGCTGTCCTGGAGTTTTCTAAAGTCAGTAGTTGCTAATATTCAGATTGTAATAACATAATCCCAATACAGACTTGCCCTCTTCTTCCAGAGAAGGTCCAAGATTCAGCTTCAGCTTCACCATGGAGTAACTTCCTCAAAGCACAAGCTAAACTCTGCCTCACTTTCCTCATCCACAGGAAACGGGATGACAGTTTGCATCCTACCAACCTTACAGATTATTTTGAGAATCAAGTGGGAGAGAATGTTCAAGAGCGAGCACTGAAGAGTGTAAGCCCTCTTAGAATGCCAGGCACATCTGCAGAATTTTCTAGTCCCTGGCATAGGCTGATTAACAATGAATTTACACTCTGAGGGAACTAAGAATAAATGCCTCCGTCTTTTCTTCAGCCTGTTAGGTTTGGCTTCCTGTGCTCCCTCTTTCCGTTAAGACAATGGCTTACTAAGTCTTAGGTCAGTCCATTTAAATCAATATTTCTCAATCAAGGGAAAGGAGGTGGTTTTAGGGAGAGGAGGTGGCATCTAGCAGGTGCTGCTCAGGCCCTTCCTACTGTGGCCAAAGGAGATGACTCAGGTGCAAAAGGGGGAAAAGGCGGAATTGAACTTTACAGCGACCAATTCATTTTGACTTAGCATTCAGCAAATATTTGTTGTTTTTCTCCCCAAATACCAGGCACTGCCCTAGGCAAAGGACGTGTACATATAAATGGTAGATCCTCTGCCCCAGGGCAATCATAGGCAAGTAAAGGAAACAGACACAAATACAAATTATTAAAATCCAATTAGGGATTACAGTGAAACTGAGAGTAGACATCGAATGCAATCGAATCAGCAAGCCCCCATCAGAACTGGTTGTCCACACTTGGAATTTGGGGTCTTTTGAAACAGTTCTGGGGGATGGTTTATAACTTGTACTCGCTCCAGCAAGTATTCCTCCTAGAGAAAAATGTAATGATGCGGAATTTCATATCGGGACCACTCACTTGGGGGAATGATTTGCAGTTGTGTCTGTGTCTGTTTGTTGCACTGTGTTCCCACCTTACCCCCACACATACCCACTACAAGGAAATAATATGATTATTGCTAAGCCCTGACAAGCCTTGGCAGGACGAGCTTAGGATGGATTCTCTCATGTCTTAGCTCGTCCATTAGACCCTAACCCAGTGATGTGCTGGTAAGTGTTTAACAGTCAGCTTGGGGGCAAGTGGGACCCTAATCTGTTACATTTGCCAATTTCTATTATATAAATACTCCCATCATGGCTGATTATAACATATGAAGTCACTAAACTCAAAGTAGGAAAGAGATGCACACAATTGGCTCTTTCAAGCTGGAACAAGCCCACCCGTCAGAACACTGCCCTAGTCTTGTTTTCAGAGAGAAATCTAACAGCAAGAGAAGTTGGAAGCACCAGCTAAAACTGTCTCTGATGTTTGGGTTGTGATTTTCAGTGAGTCTCTCGAGTGGGTTTCTGAGATCTCTGGCTTTTGGCCTCACAGTGGAGATACAGGGCTGCAGAGGAAGCGTGCTGTAGGTTCTAAGGTTCCACCCGACCAAAGAAACATCAAGAGCGACAGACAACAGAAAGGGGTGTCAGAGAAGGGCACAGACGGAAAGAGTGAGGGATCACGGCAGGCCCGCCAGGTCTGGAGAGGGAATGGGGGAGTTGACAGTTGATTTTTGAGCATCTCATATTTTTCAATCATAGCTACCTCGCTGCCACGTTCCTGAGCATTGCTTAGAAAGGAAGGGTGAAGTATCTGGATCTCTCCACCCTGCCCATACTGCCTGCTCTCCTTATGTAACCAAAGGACAGGTATAGGACAGTCACACATTCTGCAGTCTCCTCTTTCGGATCTTGGCCCCAGCAAGCTGAGCCCTGACATGCGACACGAAGTATTCCATTGCCGAGGCTTCCTTAAACAGAGATGACATCGCTGCTTTCTGCTGTGGGCTGATGTCTTCCAGAGGCCACGGTTGCTTAGCACTAGAGGGCCAGGTGGCAGGGGAGGGTGAGAGGGCAAAGCATACTTTAAGCTCGTGATTTGATACAGCAATTATTTTTGGTGCACCTAGGACAGTGGGAAAGGGAGGGGTGTGCCCAGCACTACATTGGCTGGCATCAGAGCCATGGCCAAAGTCAAAACATTGAGGTCAAAACAAGAGGTTTACCAAATTAGTTATATAAGCCCTTCATTTATTTTCACCCTTACGATGGCTTCCCCAATTTCTTTGTAGCACCTTTTTAGAAAATAGAGTCTTACCCTCCTTTTGCTCACTTTTCTGCAGTTTCACAATGCCCACCAGTTGGCCGCCTGGTGTTTGCACCACATCTGCACCAACTACAACAGTGTATGCTCCAAGTTCCGCAAGGAAATCAAATCAAAATCTGCAGGTGAGACTGTGCGAAGCCCCCATTCATCCAGCTCTCCTCACCTCTCATGGAAGCTTTTACCTTCTATGTCCCTGGAAAGGAACACAGTCAGCAGGCAGCTCACGGATAATTCCTTGAGACTAGCTGGTGGTCACATATTCATGTGAGATGACATAAAGAATAGAAGGCTGGGAATTCTCTTTGAAGAACTTGATGCTGAGGGGAGTTGGCTGGGCTGGAGTCCATGGTGCCCTGTTGCAGAGAGCGCAGAGGTGGTGGGCTTCCCCTTGTTTAGGGAGGCAAGCTTAGGAGCAGGCTTAGACTCTCAAATCAGGCGGTCCTGGGTTCAGGTTCTCTGTGCCCAGCCGCATGACTACAGGCAAGAGATTCTTCCTCTCAAAACAGTGTCACTTTTTGCAAATGATCCTAATCACAGTCCCTGCCACATCACGTTTTTGAGAGAATATTCGAGAAGCTTTAAGCTCAAGGCCTAGCACGTAAAAAGCGTCAATGAGCTGCAGGTCTTATGGTCTGATTCTTTCCTTCACCAGACAACCAGGAATACTTCGAGCGGCACCGCTGGCCCCCCGTGTGGTACCTGAAGGAAGAAGATCACTACCAGCGTGTGAAAAGGGAACGAGAGAAGGAAGATATTGCACTAAATAAGCATCACTCGAGACGAAAGTGGTGCTTCTGGAATTCATCTCCAGCAGTGGCCTGAAGAGGAAGAGAAAAAAAAAATCAGTAATCTGATCCACCACTTTTCAAAGCACTACTGTAAAATTCGTCTTATTAGAGATACGACATAGTTCAGGTTTCAGACACTGACCTTCCTCCACTTTTGTGCATTTATCTTTGTTAGGATCAAAGCACAAGCTCACCATCAATGAGCCTGGACAAAAAGGGAAGCTGACTCTCACTGCATTCCTTAAACTGATACGTATGTTTTGTTTGTTAGGAGGCTTAATAAACTTCAGTCTGTTATTTTGTTTCTTTTTATACAAAGAAAAAAAATCCAGCTTTCATGTTTCTGATTCCAAATTGGAAAATATTTTTATATGGTCTCTTGTATTTTGTTGAAATGAAAATACTGTGTATTACTTTATTTTACAGGCCACAATTGACTATGAAGTCACCCTGTGATTCTCTTTGCCCACATGACCACCGAGCATTATTACGTAATTAGAGGGTTATCCTTTTGTTGTGAAGGGAAGGAGGGGACTGAAATCCCCCAAAGTGCAAATTAGAGAGTGTTTAATCTTTGTTCTGTTGAATAACATCGGTGTAATTACAAAGTCAACTCCAAGAATGTGTATTTACAATATTTGCCGTGTTAAGTGCTGGTAATTATATGGTTATATGTGCCATGTAAAATATAGTGATATCAAATATTCTGTTGTTTCCAATGTCTAGTTGCAAGAGGATAATCTTTATAATCATTAGAAGGGCTTATTAAATCCCAGCATTATCCAGGGCAAACTCACTGGTGGACCTGAATACGTAAGATACCATTAGTGCGCTGGTGTTCCGATTGCTGTATTAGGGTTTACGTCTCTCAGTATTCCTTGAACTTGCCATGCTTCTGCATGCAGATTCTTCACTGACTTGAATTGAGATGGGCAAGGGAAAAGGTCCCTGGACTCCCTCCTGCCATCTACAGGCTTGTCACATCTCACCACCAGAAACAGGCTTCCTCAGGCTTCTCACCTGTGGCCAACTTCACTTTGTAAGACCCATATTTTTAACTCTTCCCAGGGAAAATTCATGTTTCTGCAGAAGTAGGCTAAGGCAGACCTCCCACTTCTGCTGAAATGCATTGGGAGCCTGTGAAAGCACACAGCTGGAGGCTGGGCGCCTGCGTTCTCCTACACGGAAAGGAATCTCATTCCAAGAGTCTAGGAAATGGTGCTATTGTGAGTTAGTTCTGACTCTTTCTCATTCTGAGTTTTCAGTGTTAAACTAGAAAGTGTGAGAGCAGGGGAGCTTTTGTGAGGCAGTCAGTCATTGCTTCTCTGCAAAGTAAAATGTTACAGCACACATACACACACAGAGAGCATTTCAAGGCCACAGCTCCACACCTGCCATGGGATGTTATGTGGCAGGGGATGGGGCTCATTCTGTTGGGAGGTCAAGTTACCAATGCCAAGGGCTGTTGATTTTGTTTTTATTTTTATTTTTTCTTCTAGCTTTTCAGAAGATGGAAATGAGACAGTTAAGTCCAAACCCCAATGTTGACAGCCATATGCATTTGCAAATCTATCTAGATTACAGATGGGCATTTATTATTACTGGCAGTGGAAACACACCAGATAGAAGATCTTGGGAGAGGCCCAGAAATGCAGCACCTTGTCATGACAAAAGAGGAGGCAGCAGAGGAAGGATAGTTACAAATGCATCCACCTTAATTTTTTTCAATAGGCTTGTACATCTTATTAATGGAAGGAGAAAGGAGACAGGAGAGGATAAATGTCAAGATGCAGAAGAATTGACATGTATCCCATCATAAAATGGTAGAAGTTGAGTTTTCAATGAGTAGTCATAGTTGAATTTTTACAACCAAAGCTCCCATTTGATTGTAATCTTGCCAAAATGTAATGGATGTATAAATGAACTTGGGGTATAAGCAATAATATCCACTAGTGTTGTTATCAGCTGCTGTAACCAAGTGGCTGGTTCATTTGGTTGATGCTGATTATGGCCTTTAACCATGGTGGTTTCTTGTGTGTTTTTTATTTCACAAAAAGCCAATAAAATTGTTTAGCTATAAAATGCCTCCAGTTTTGTTTTAAGGACAGACATCATATTGTGTGTGTAATTTAACAGCTTTTTTTAAACCATCAATCAAAACGTTGAGGGTGCTGGGTCATGGGAGCTTGTGCATGCTCCAGTAACAAAGCAGCTTGAATGACTTGTCATTTTTGTATTTGGTGGTGTCAGCAGAGATTCCAGTGTCATAATGTAAATGATGTGCCTGGCGCTTTGTTCTTGGCTAACACAGTATGTCACTAGACATAGTGCTGCCTGGGGCCGGGTAGGGGGCAGGGGAAGAAACTACAACTATCCTAAAGGACTTAGTATAATCTGGGTTTAGATAGTTTCCGCCAGCAGTTAAGTGATAGGTCTGAGTTGCTGAGTTCAGGAAAAGTTTCTTGAAAAGCAGGTCTGAGAAAGCCTTTGTGAAAATGTCTGGACAATTTCTGGACTTCTAGGTAATAATTTACCCAAGCTCAGAGGGAAGAAAGTCTCCAGTGAGATTTCACTGCGGGGCTTTTCTGAGTGACAGGCTACCTATAACTCTATGGGAAGGTGCTGACCACTGTAAGAAATAGCTGTGAAAAGAAGACAATGAGATTCCCAACACCTTTCTACCTTTCAGAGGTGGGTGGTCCCAGTCGTGGCACCTATTACATAAAGCATACCAGTTTCTTCTTCCCTGTAGAAAGTCTTGGTCTAAGTTTCTGGGAGTAATGTCTGGCAAATCATCAGGGATGTCAGCACCTTGTGTTGGCATTCTTTTTCTTTTATGTAACTTCAGCAAAGTTTCCTATACTGGCATTTTGAGAACCACAGACACTGCTGGTCTAGATGGAACTCCAATATTTTCATTATGGACACTCAGAAGCAAAAAGTCCAATGTTTCTAAGAGGTTTTTTCATGCTTGCTTCCAATGTATGGTATATTAGTTGTCAAAATTCCGTTTTTCATCGCTATGACACTGGCTAGGCAGAAGAAATACTACTAGTCAGAGGAAAAAAAACAAAGTGAATCTTGAGTTTGGAAACAGTTTTATGAGTTCAACACTTCTGAATGAATGCTTATCTGCAAGCTGAAGATTTGCCAGCCCTTTTCATAAATTGGATATTTTTTTTAATTGGCACAGAGATAGATAGATAGATTGATGATAGACAGACAGAGATCTCCTAGTTGGATCCTGGAGGGCAAATAGCAATAATTTCTCTTTTCTAGAAGAATGTGACTGTTGCATAAAAGTCATAAAGGTAAAAGTTAGCCAGGGAGAATGCATTTGTGTTGTACGTGTATGTGTGTGTAACCAGAAGCAGCATAATGAAGAAAAGGGCAATTTTAAAAAAAAGAAAAAAAAGAAGGAAGGTGAGGGAGGGAAAGGACCACTGAGGAAAGACATAGAATTGAATTCAACACTGTGAGTCACGGATATATTATTTATTTCAAAGTGCTAAATTAAGTCGAGAGATTACTGCATATCCCTCGACGTAATTTATTTTATGATGAAGACTGCTTTCTTGAATTTCCAATTAGGAAGCAGGTAATATATGCATCATGAAAGGTTTAGACTTAGAAGTGAAGACACTGGGGTGGCAATACTAGTGACCTTCTTTAAAAGCTACATTTCTGTAGAAGTAATGCTATACCCCTTGACTGCATTAGAAAATTCTCCCCTGTGCTGACAGTGCTTCTAAATTGGATATTTTTACTTGAGCCATTTATATGCATAGTTTCTTACTGGGCTGATATACAGGTGCTCATCAGTTAGATATTTACAGACTGTAGCCTATGAAATATGAAAGTAATTTATGAACAGGTAACTCTTGGGTGGAAACCAAGCAATCATGCAGTTGATATCCACAGACACGAAAGCATTATCAACAACAGTAGCAAACGTGAAGCGACCTGCCTCTTCTGTCGTTCAGTTTCCACAGTGACATGGATTTCCAACAGAACATAGATGAAATGGGTGTTACCTAAATGTGGCCCCATGCTTCGAAGGAATATTTAAGTTCTTTGAATATGTTCTCAATCCCAAATACAAGAATGGTTAGATGTTACAGGCAATCAGTGAGGACAGAATTGATTCATTTCTTTCCACTTGGATGCCAACCAAAGTCTGACTATTCTTAAAATTCCCTTCCAATATGGTAAAAAATATATATATATATATATATCCTTTGATTTGATGATTCATGGTAGTCCCAATTGGGGTGATACTCCCCTGGAAGGTTAAGTTCAACTGTCATGTGAAAAGATACACAACTTCTCTAACCTTTAGTCATCTAGAGAATGGGAACAGATATCACTGAGTTTTCAGTACAAGTTAAATGAGATGATTTAGGTAAGGCAGCCATATGCCAAATATCTTGGACATAGTAAGTACTTAGTGAATGGAAGCGAAAAACAGATGAAATGGAACCTGCGTGCTCAGCATTTTTGACCTTGGTTTTCAAGGCCAAAACCAAGGTCAAAAATCCAAGAGAGAAGACAATCATGCATGTTGCAGAACAGAGTAGTGTGGTCTTTTCCTGCCAGTCTCTTCAACCAAATGCTGACGTTGCTGCTTAGTGCTTCATGACAGTGGTTTAACAATTAGAAAATAAGAGCTGTGATAAGGTAAATAATAATTATTATTAATAATAATGGGCTGGACGGAAAGGTGGGTGGTGGGAGAAAAGAAGAAAGGGTGACCCTTTCTAAGAGAACATTTGCCCTCACTAGGGCCTCCACGTTCTCTATTAAGTAAAGCCAGCCCACCTCAGGGCTGAGCTTGGCTGAACCACTGATTGACTCAGGAGCAATTCGTCTTCACTCTCCCAATCATTTTTTTCCTTCTTTTCTTGAGGGTTGGATGCACAAAGTCTAGTTAGCCATGCTTCTCAGTGCTTGTCACATTGTCATCCTCAGTCAACACAAAGCCCTCTCTTTTTATATTTTCTCTTTCTTCCAAAATACCCACTCTCATCTTCTGTTCAATGTATGTCTTTAAACATGTGGGTTTCTTTATACACAGTGTTGTTTCATGTGCATAATTGTTACACAAATGGTGTTACATAGCAAATTTCCTTCTATCTACTTTTCTGACTCCACACTGTTCTGGAAATCTAGCCATTTTACAATGTGTGCATCTAGTCCATGGCTCCCCGGGGCTGCCTAGACTCCCATAGGCGGCATCTATCCCATGTGATTCCTCCATTCAACTGGTGATAGAACCACTAGCCAATTCCCATTCCTTGGCCCTACAGTGAGCCTTCTTGTACATGCCCTGGGGTCCAGATCTAAAAATGAATTCCAGGCTGGGCATGGTAGCTCACTCCCACAATCCCAGCACTTTGGGAGACCAAGGCAGTCAGATCACTTGAGGTTAGGAGTTTGAGACCAGCCTGGCCAACATGGTGAAACCCTGTCTCTACTAAAACTACAAAAATTAACCAGATGTGGTGGTGCACACCTGTAATCCCAGCTACTCAGGAGGCTGACGCAGGAAAATTGCTTGAACCCAGGAGGCAGAGGTTGCAGTAAGCCAAGATAGCACCACTGCACTCCAGCCTGGGTGACAGAGAGAGACTATGTCTCAGAAAAAGTAAAAATGAATTCCAGGTCCCACTCCAGATGTACTGAATCAAAGCCTCCCAAAGTGACAGGCATGTGTGGGAAGGGAACACTGAACTCAATGACCAAAATCCTTCCCTACCTTAGCACTAAGACAACATGCAAAGAATCTGAAAGGCTATGAGCCAGCCCGGAGACTGGTTCCTCTGACCAGCAAGAAGAGAAACTAGGTTTAGCTTCCTGCCACCTGAGAGGCTTCAAGAGGCTTCCCTGATTGTGAAAGTTATTACCTATTACAACGAGTTATTCCATCCCAAATGGCCTTGGCCTTTTGTATCATCTGACCCTCGTGAAAGGCAAGAGGCCAAGATGACTTCTTAAGAGCTCCCTAAATACTAAGATGCCTGTTTTTCTGCATTTAAAAAACTTCCCTAGCTTGATTTAATCATGTCACAGTGTATTCAGATAGCAAAGCATCACGTTACACACTATAAATATGTACAATTTTATTTGTCAATTATACCTTAATAAAGCCGGAGGGAAAATTCCCTAGTGAGCTTGTGCATGTGTCGAAGGATGTCTTCTAATTTCATTTCACATGTGAAATCTGAAGAAAAGTAAGCTTCCAGTACACATTTTGGAGACTGTTGAAACTGCCTCGGAAGTCCTGGATAAATTATTTCTTGGACATAAAACTTCCCTATCTCCTAGTTTCCTGTCCCCGCCCCGCCAACCCCGCACAGAGCACACCACCTAATTAGATGGAGAGTGCTGAAATCACTGTGTTTTCTCTCTCAGCCCCTCTCCCATTATCAGATTTGGACCCCTTTACCACTGTCACCAGGATACCACTTCACTTTATATACCTGAGATTTCTTTTTAAATGAGTAGTCAAGCCGGGCACAGTGGCTGAAGCCTGTAATCCCAGCACTTTGGGAGGCCGAGGCAGGCAGATCACTTGAGGCCAGGAGTTCAAGACCAGCTTGGCCAACATGGCGAAAACCCATGTCTACCAAAAATACAAAAATTGGCCAGGCATGGTGGCAGGCCCCTGTAATCCTAGCTACTCAGGAGGCTGAGGCAGGAGAATCACTTGAACCTCGGAGGCGGAGGTTGCAGTGAGCCGAGATCGCACTACAGCACTCCAGCCTGGGCAACAGAGTGAGACTCTGTCTCAAAAAATAAATACATAAATAAATAAATAAATAAATAATAAAATAAGTAGTCATCTGAAATTTTTAACTCTTAGAGAAATGGGCTTAACAATCTAAAAAAAAAAAAAAGAAAAGAAAAATTAATGTGAACTGTCTTTTCAGCAAATGCTGTTCCGCTGGTTGCTTTTGCTCTTTTCTGCTTATGTTTGCATAGTTACCCCAGTGGCAAGGTCTCGGGCATGTTAGGACGCACTTTTATATGCTCTTTCAGTTTTATTCAAATGTTTCCGTTTTATTCAAATATTTCCATGGCCAACCAGAGGGATCAAAGGTGTAAGTCTTGGCACCACTCTACCAGAGTCCAAAAAAGTGATGCGAGACTCATCATCATCATCATAATAACATTTCTGAGTCTATGTTATGGCCACGCGTTGTGATGAGTGCCTTGTTTGCATTTGTCTCATTTAGTTCCCACAACCACACCTTATGGAGAGGATAGTGAGGTCCCCGGAAGCAGAGCCTGAGGTGAAGATTCCCAGGCAAGTGGTTTACTTAGGAAATGCCCTTCCATGAGACCCGTAAGGAAGGAGGAGACTGGAAAGGGTGAAAAGTCACGCCAGGAAGCCCCATTCAATCTGGTCTCAAGGGGTGCTCTGGAGTATAGACTACGCCACAGAAGGGGCTTTTATATTCCCGCACTAGTGGTCGAAGGCTAAGTGCTCAGGCAGCGGAGGGGGAGCGGATAATGGAAACTCCCGCATTTCAGGCCGGAGGCAGGGAAAGTAGCTGCAGCAGTGTAGGAGGAGTCCTGCAATGGGAGTCTCCAATATGGACTCTGAAACGCAAACCGAAGAACACAGAAGCTGGGGAGGGGCACCCAGACAAGGTAAAAAGGATGCAAGGGGCCAGCCAGTGGATCACGCCTGTAGTCCCAGCACTTTGGGAGGCTGAGCTGGGCGGATCACCTGAGGTCAGGAGTTCGAGACCAGCCTAGCCAACATTGTGAAACTCCATCTCTACCAAAATTACAAAAATTAGCCAGGCATGGTGGCAGGCACCTGTAGTCCCAGCTACTCGGGAGGCTGAGGCAGGAGAATCACTTGAACCCGGCAGGCAAAGGTTGCAGTGAGCCGAGATTATGTCACTGCACTCTAGCCTGGGCAACAGGGCGAGACTCCATCCCAGGAAAAAAAAAAAAAAAGGGATGTGAGGACACCACGGAAGAGCTCAGATTGATCTGTGCACTAACCACTATTTTGAAAATCTGAGAACAACCTAGGCTATTTGATGGGACACACTGATGGAAGTTTTGTGCACTATCAGCACACAAAAAATAAATATGGATTAAAAAAATGCATTCTCTGTTGCTGCTGTGTAAAAAACAACAACAAAAAAATCAATTTAAAGATCAAAAAATAAATTCATTGTAATTAATGTCTCAGAGTTATAGAACCTAAAACATAATCATTTGTACTGCCCCCAAATATACATAACGCTTATTTGAAAGGGCCTCATTAAATTTTCTCTAAATTGTGCAAAACAAATTTCATGATTTACTTGAACCTAAACGAATTTCTGCAACACAGCATTTTATAGATCTACAGCAAGTTCTTTCTAAAAAAGGCCAGGATGGCAATTCTAGTTCTCCACCACCCCCATCATCACCCTACACATGCACAGAATCAGTCCATGAGAAATGAATCAAAAACTAAAAATGGGAGGCAGACTTTTAAAACTTGTATTTAAATACCAACAGCCTGATTTCCATGGGTTTTTCTGCCTGATTTTTATTTTACCTACCATATGACAAAAGAAGAAAGAAAAAAAGAAAGAGGGAGGGAGAGAGGAAGGAAGGAAGGAAGGAAGGAAGGAAGGAAGGAAGGAAGAAAGGAAGGAAGGAAAGGAGGGAGGGAAAGAAGGGACGGAGGGAGGGAGGAAGGAAGGAAAGGAGGGAAGGAAGGAAGGACGGAAGGAAAAGAAGAAAGGAAGGAAGGGAAGGAAGGAAAGGAAGGAAGGAAAAGAAGGAAGAGAGGAGAGGAGAGAAGGAAGGAAGGAGAAGGAGAGAGAAATAGGAAAGAAAGAAAAGAAAGAAAAAAGAAAGAAGGAAAGAGAAAATAAGGGAGAAAGAGGAAAGAAAAAAAAGAAAGAAAAGAGAAAGAAAAGGAGAGAGAGAGAGCCCTTTCTGTCTAAAAGGCTGAGTGCGGTGGCTCACACCTATAATCCCAGCACTTTGGAAGGCTGAAGCAGATGGATCACCTGAGGTCAGAAGTTTGAGACCAGCCTGGCCAACATGGTGAAACCCCATCTCTACTAAAAATACAAAAATTTGCTGGGCATAGTGTCAGGCACCTGTAGTCTCAGCTACTAGGGAGGCTGAGGTGGGAGAATCACTTGTACCCAGGGGGTGAAAGTTGCAGTGAGCCAAGATCATGTCACTGCAGTCCAGCCTGGGTGAGAGGGTGAGACTCCATCTCGAAAAAAAGAAAAGAAAAGAAAAGAAGAGAGAGAGAGAGAGAGAGAGATAAGAGAGAAAGAGAGAAAGAAAAAGAAAGAAAGAAAGAGAAAGAGAGAGAAAGAAAGAGAGAGACAGAAGAGAGGAAGGAAGGAAGAAGGGAAGGAAGGAAGGAAGTCATTGCTTAGAGCCCAGGTACTAGAATCCAGACCTGACTCCTCATTTTAATAAACTAACAAAGCTTTTCCCCAACTCCAACTGCCCAAATTCTAAGCAACCCTGTCAGCTGCAGCAAGGAAAGGCAATATCTTTCCTTGGATCATGTTTCTGGTCTTACTCATGCAATTATGTTGGGAATAAAATGTTTTTATTGACCGTTAGATCTTGGCAACTTGCTGGGGGAGGGGAGGGAGAGTAAACATTTGAACTCATTTTAGTGGGTATCTACGTTCTTTCACAGTTTGGGTGAGTGATAGATACATTGTTAATACAGGTGAATGATGTTTCTATAGGTAATAGTAATCTTTGTTTAAACTAGCTCTTTCCAAAAATGGCATTTCTCTCTCAGTTTCAATAGGGATGTTCTTCTCGACTAGGCATGTTCCAAAGGAGAAATGATTGCAATCGCAACCAATTAGGATCTCTCTCCTGTCTTAAAAACACTCAGCATGAGCAAGGCCCTCAGATGACAGCCATGAAAATATTAAGAGGTAGATTCCATTGAAATCTAACCAGGAAGTGAAAGCCTGCCAGGTTAAAGATAATTTCAGATCTCATTTCTCCTAAAACAAACCACCTAATAACACAGGCTCATTGATCTTCAAGTCTGGAGAATACATTACAGCTGTCACTTTCCCCTCCCCACCCTCTCCCTCACCCCAAGCATCTGGACCTGGCCCTGGAGAAATTCCGTTTGACCAATATCACAACATACGCAAACAGATGATGCAAATGAAGTTCTAGAAGTTTTGTGGTAGGATAAACAGAAAACAATTTCCAAATCTTACTGAGGTTCAAATTGAACATCCTATAACCTAAAATCTCTGCCTTCCCAACTGATTTTCTCATCTCCACCCTATTTTTTAGGGAGGTAACTTCAGTTCCATCAGTTCTGGAAATTGCTTCCACCAGTGTGGTGCCAATTATCTACCTCTTATCTTGGGAAGCCTGGTGATCATATCTTGATTCAGCCTTCCTCCTGCCTTGCCAAAGGCTTGATCTGAAAATTATCACAAATCATTTCAATTCATCTAGGACTTTTTGAACTTCTATATGCCAAATATAGTATGAGACTCTGTTTTTGGCCCCAGAGAGCAACTAGTATCTGATTGCACACATCCAAATAACAATAAAACAGTAAATGAACATACCAAAATTAATGCTATAGACCAGGTATGGAAAATTGATTTCATCTCATCTACTGACCCAGATCAGTAATGCATGATTGTGTTGTGAGGGATTCTGAGGCACAATCCGAGGCCACGTTTAAGGGCAAAGAGGGTGGAGATTGTACAATAGCATCTGATATGACTCTCGGAAAAGGAACTAGTGGCATAATTATCAAGTGTTTATTCATTCACAGATATTTATTGCACTGATACCTGTCTAATCTGTGTTGGGCACTTTTCCAGGCACCAATGTCCCTATCATTGTGGAGTTTACATTCCTTTGTGGGAGGCATGCAACAAAAACTAACAAACAAGTATGTATTTTTATCAGGTAAGTGCTAGAAAGGGAAAAAAAGAAGAGGATAGAAGATGATTAAGAATATCATTTTTGAACAAAGGTAATCAGAGATATTCTCTCCAAGGAAATATTATTTGAGTATAGACCTGAATTAAGAGAATTCAGAGAAGACACACTGGCTATAGTTGGTCTGTGCTCCACAATATTTGTAGCCTCAGCTCAGACTTGAAGGCCAGGGTGACTCAGCAGCTGAGGGACAGAATCATCTGAAAGTGTCTACATTCACATATTCAGTGGTTAAATGCTGGCTCTTGGCTGAGACTTCAGCAGGGCTGTTGACTAGAACACCTGCATAAGTCTCGCCACATGAATTAAGTGAAGAAGTGAGTCCAGCAAGCAACTAGGAAAATGGCATCTGGAGGCCAAGGGAAGAGTAGGTGCAAAGACCAGAGGATAAGACCCGACTTAGTATATTAAAGGCTGGTCAAGAAGACCTGTGGCCTGGAGATAAATATGAGCAAGAGGAAGAATGGCAGTTATATTTAAGAAGGTAGTCAGGACAAATCATATCAGACAGTTAGTTGTTCTCAATCTCAATGTGCAACAGAATTACACAGGATGTGTTAAGTCTATGGACATCCTGGCACCATCCCTTCTGAATTTTTTGTTGGCTTTAGGGTCCCCGGTTCCTTTACTGAATATAATATTGTTGCTGCTGCTGTTGTTGTTGATTACAAGGAAATATTCTTTTTTTTTTTTTTTTTTTTTTTTTTTTTTTTTTGAGACAGAGTCCCATTCTGTTGGCCAGGCCAGAGTGCGGTGGCACGATCTCGGCTCACTGCAACCTCCGCCTCCCGGGTTCAAGTGTTTCTGCTGCCTCAGCCTCCCGAGTAGCTGGGATTACAGGCATGTGCCCCCATGCCTGGCTAATTTTTGTATTTTTATAGAGACAGGGTTTCACCATGTTGGCCAGGCTGGTCTCGAACTCCTGACCTTAGGTAATCCACCCGCCTTGACCTCCCGAAGTGCTGGTATTACTGGCATGAGCCACCGCGCCTGGCCAGAAATGTTCATTTTTTGAACTTTTACTGAACCAAGGACCACTATCTCAAGAAGTAAAGTCCCTCTCTGGAGAGTTTATATGAGGATAATAAGAGAACATGGCCTTTAGAGTGGTTGTTTCCCACCTGGGAGATATTATAGAAAAACAGCTGGGTTGGTTAGGGCCAATAATCTTCAAATTGTTGAAGCTGCTAAATCAGGAGGGTGCTCCACCTGGAGAGGTGACCATCTTAATGACCAAAACCTTGGGTGAGGAGGGCAAAGTTTCTTCTGATTAAGTGGGCATAGGTTAATGCAAGAACCAGGAAAGGAAGACCAGGCAGCAGCTCTGGCAGTCACATTTCAGGTGAAAGAAGATGTCAAATAATAAAGCATGCAGTGGCAGAGTTCTTTCTTGTTGTGAGCCCCGACACCACCCTGGGGACTCTTCTTCTCCCTTAAGACATAGAGTATCCTTCATCGCCTCTCCATCTCCTTTTCATCCTTTCTCCAGTAAAAAGCAAGCTCTGGAAAACCATCAGACTCTATCACTGTAAGGTGTTTTGGCAGGTGGTGGCAACAATATCTCCCATTGCACATGTTCTTCTTACTAGGTGACCTTGACTCTCCTCCCTTTGAGTTACAGAGTCTGTGGCCCTTCCTTTTGAACCTGGGTGGATCTTTTTTACTAACTCAAGCAATAGAATATGGTAAAAGTGACATCACGTGACTCCCAAGGCTAGATCAAAGCTATGTCATGTGCTTCCACTTTCTTCTCCAGGGACCCACTCTCAGAATCTAGCTGCCATTCTCCAGGAAAGCCCAAATGAGCCCAGGCGGAGAGACCACACAGAAAGATCCAGTGTCAGTGTTCTTCTAGTCAATAGTCTCACTGAAGTCTCAGTCAAAAGCCAGCATCAGTCACCAAATATGTGAATATGGGCACCTGCAAACATTATGAAGTAGAAACAAGCTGGTACTGCTATGTCTTCTCCAAATTTCTGACTAACAGAATCCATGAGAATAATAAAATGATTGTTTTATGCCACTAAATGTTGGAGTGTTGTGTTATCCAGTGCTATAGTTTGGATTATTGTCTCTTCAAACTTCATATTCAAATTTGATCCCAGTGTTGGAGGTACAGACCTAACAGGAGGTGTTTGGATCACGGGGGTGATGATCCCCCATGAAAAGAATGAATAGAATAATACCCCCCCTGGGGGTAGGAGGGTACAAGTGAGTTCTCACTATTAGTTCCTTCAAGAACTGGTTGTTAAAAAGAGCCTGACTTGGCCGGGCACAGTGGCTCACGCCTGTAATTTCAGCACTTTGGGAGGCCGAGGCGGGCGACTCACTAGGTCAGGACGTTGAGACCATCCTGGCTAACACGGTGAAACCCTGTCTCTACTAAAAATACAAAAAAAAAAAAAAAATTAGCTGGGCATGGTGGTGGGTGCCTATAGTCCCAGCTACTCAGGAGGCTGAGGCAGGAGAATGGCGTGAACCCAGGAGGTGGAGGTTGCAGTGAGCTGAGATCGCGCCACTGCACTCCAGCCTGGGCAACGGTGCAAGACTCCGTCTCAAGAGAAAACAAAAAAAAGAGCTTGACTCCTTCCCCACCTCTCTCTTGCTCCCTCTCCTACCATGTGATTTCTGCACACATTGGCTCCCCTTTACTTTCTGCTATGAGTGGGAGCAGTCTCAGGACCTCACCAGATACAGCTGCTGGTGCTATGCTTGCTATATTTCTTGTGCAGCCTGCAGAACCATGAGCCAAATAAACATCTCTTCTTTATAAATTACCCAGCCTCAGGTATTCTTTTACAGCAACACAAAATAGACTAAGACATCTAGCAATGGTAACTAGAAAAAGTATTAATGACTAATGAGGTTGAAAGCGTCTTCCCTTTCTCATTGAATAATAATAGGAAGCAATGCCGTTGGTATAGAAGCTCTTGGAGTCAGGTTTGGGGTCAAATCCTGGCTCAGGCCACTTACTAGCAGTGTAAGTGCTGGGGAAGGTGATGATCTCTTGAACCTCTGTTTCTTTACCTGTACAATGGTATTGGAGGCTAAAGTGAGGGAGGAATATATAAATGAATATGTAAAATAAGCCCTCAATCTCCCCCTTCCTCTGTGCTCCTCTCCCATCCCCACCAGAAGCATGAGAGGGTTCATGGGTTAGTCCACGGCCCTATACCAGGGCCATAAAGCTTTGAGTAGTAGCTTCCTCCTCCTTGGATGTCCCACCACAAGGATCCCTTTGAGTTTCTGTCCACTTATATAACCATCTTCTTGGGGGCCCAAAGGACTGGTGCACAACTAGAAGCAGCCACCTCAGCTTACAGTGGAAAATAATTCAGCCTTGAAGTTCTACAATTACACACATCACTGCCTGCTTGTCTATTTCACCATCGAAGCAAAGAAGCAGCAACTTGGTCTCCCACATGTCTCCTTCTCTGAAAATTGTCTCTCAATGGTTTCTGGGTAATCTCATTGTTCTGCCTTTGAACCAGTCCTCTGGCCTGGCTGCAGCCCCAGCCACAATCTGGTGGCTTCTCTTCCCTAATTGTAAGGAGGCTGGATGAGTATGCAGAGGATGCAGGATGTGAAGACACGGCCAGCAGGGACACCAATTAGGAAGCCTCAAAGCAGTGATGGGGGCCAGAGGAAGGGAGTATTGAAGGAAAAAAAAAAGTCCCCCTTTCTCAGGGTAACCTTTCCAAAAACAGGCATCCTGTTTCTTACTATCAAAATCATATATATTCTTCGGCATCTGGCACTATAAAGCTTCAGATGTTCTGCCCTTGGCTTTTACAGATCTCAACAGGAACTGATATTCAGATCATTCAAAGTGAATGAGAACAGGACAGATTATGCCGACAACAGGTGTTAGATGGGATACTCTTCTAATAGAATTCCTAGAGCCATCCAGTTGTCTGACTCGGAAATATCTTGAGCCCAATCTCTTCGCCATAGTATAACTGATATTTTCATCACCACAGGCACAGCCATTTTAGGAGGAACTCTCAGCCACCTGTCCAAGCTTTAGCAGAGAAGAGTTTTCACACCTGTCTTAGTCGGCTCAGGCTGCTCTAACAAATTACCACAGACTGGGTGGCTCAGACAACAAACATTTATTTCCCAGAGTTCCGGCAGTTGATAGCCCGAGATCAGGGAGCCAGTGTGGTCAGGTTCTGGTGAGGGCTGTCTTCCTGGCTTGTAGAAAGCCATCTTCTCCTGATATCCTCAGCCAGGAGAGAGAAAGAGAAAGCAAACTCTCCTCTCTCTTCTTATAACGGGACTAATCCCCTCATGAAGATTCTACCCTCATGAGCTAATTAACTCCCAAAGGCTCCATCTCCAGGTACCATTCCCACTGGAGATGAATCAGGGGTAGAGGGAGCCACAAACATGCAGGCCATAACAACACTCTCTCCACAATGGTAGATTACTAAAACCCCAATTCCAGAGCCCCTCCATATACACTAAGCTTGCCCAACCCACAACCCATGCGCTACATGAGGCCCAGGACGGCTTTGAATGCAGCCAACACAAATTCATAAACTTTCTTAAAACATTATGAGATTTTTTTTTTGCAATTTTTTAAAACTCATCAGCTATCGTTAGTGTTAGTATATTTTACGTGTGACCCAAGACAATTCTTCTTCCAGCGTGGGCCAAGGAAGCCAAAAATCGGACACCCCTGATTTACACCTACTCCTCCCTGTGGAGCAGTGGCCAACCTGGTTGGTGTCAGCAGGATACTCACTGGACCAGATTGCTCAGTTTCTCTCTCCCTTGCCTTGAGGAAGTGCAGAAAGGGCGAGGACTCTCTGGATTGGGACTTCAAGAGGTAACCCGCAGGCTGCCATTCTCTCATAGGCCCTTCTCTCTGTACCAGCAATGGATGTGTGAGCCAGCCCCAGCCCTCCCTGAAGCCAGCCAGGTAGGAATGATGGGAGCCCACTGTGCCCCAATACCCCGGAGGCAAGGAGGGGCTAAGGCCTGGGTTTGAGAGGCAGCAGGAGGCTGTCACTTGGCCCAGGGCCCCAGGCCCAGGTTTCTAATTCACCTTGACCAGAGAGTCCTGAAATGCAGGATTCCAGGGCAGTATCACTAGTATCGCTGAAACAGTGATCACGTTTTGGCTGCTTGTATCTTTGATCCTCCAGTTAGAACCTGAAAGCAGGAAGAGATAACTAGGTGACTTCCCGAGCCCAACCATCTTTTTCTTTTCCACTTACTATGACCCTGACACTGTCTTACAAGACCCTCATGCTAACGCTGCTTTGAGTGGGGCGAGGGAGGCTCTAGGAGGATATGTCATTTACCCAACGTTACAAAGTTAGTAAGCAGCCCAGACGTCTGTCTGAATGTTAGATCCACTCTCCAGTGCTGTGCTATCTAGCTTCTCTTTTGTCTAACAACCGACAAAACAGACCCAGAGAGACTAAATTACTTACCCATTTTATGCAACTAGCACCAGAGCAGGGATTTGAACCTGCTTCAGTACTCATTCACTCTTTCCTTTGCACCCCACACTTAGGTATAAGGATCCGGAGGGCTGGAGAATGTAAGTGACTTGCCCCAGGTCACATAGAGTTCATGTGGGGCTACTGAGTCCAAGGTCAGTTTCCTTGGTCACCAACTCTTAGGAATTTCTGTCTGCTGTCTGCCCTAATTCTCATTACTGACAAACCCTCCTGTTCTCTACTTGAGTCTGTACCGGCAAACTGTGTCTCACACCCACAAATTCCTCTTAATCACTATGTGCACAGAGGCTGGGTTTTAGGTTCCGAGATCCTTTTAATGAAATGTGCATCTCACTTTCCCTTGGCTAGCTGGCTAAAGTTGAACCTGTGATGGGATTCTGGAGTGTCCAAAGTTCACCAGCGTTGTAATCTGCACTTACAGGTAGTGAGCAGAAGAGCCCTGAGTCTGGCACCCGTGGGCTCTGAGGCTGCATCTTTGTTCTCCGGGGAGGCAAGAGGCCAGCTGGATGTAGGTGTTTCTTTGATAATCTCAGTTTAGAAGATAGATCATTAGGAGAAATAATGACATAGAAAACCTATTCCCCGCCCTCAAGTGTCTTGGCAGCAGATGCAGAAATTAGAAGGCTACAAGGCACCTTTGAGCTCATGTAAAGCCACCCTCATCTTTCAGGAGGCATCAAAGTGAGCAGAGTTGGAGATCCTAGGTAATCAATGAGAGCATGTATGGAACAGAACACACTGGGAGTTCAGGGAAGGGCAGATTAGAGACAAAGAGACTGAGGCTGGAGAAAGCGTGTCACCCAGGCTCCCCTCAGTGTTTGCCGTCCCCATTCCCAGCCCTAAGCCTCTTCCTGTACACAATATTGCTACTCTGAACCTCGTTTCTCACGGCAGGGTCTATATCCTGGGTTGGCACTTTGAGACTGCCCCTTCATCCTCGTCTAGGCAAGCATGACCTCAGGCACTGTGGGATTGGAGAATTTGGGAATATCGTAGTCAGCATCATAATACTTGGATGATGAGTTAACACTGGGGGTGAGTATCTAGTAATTTAGTCAAGTTCCTCAGGGTCACAGGGCAGAAATGCACTTAGAGCCTACAGATCCCAGCAAGCAGTGAGAGTTTCCTTGCAAGGATCCTTAGCACACCATATAGGAGGAGAATGGATGCAGTCATCCCAAATCTCACTTTCAGTTCTGGATGCCTGTGATTCACAGCACTAGGGAGGGGCACAGCAGCACCAGAGACTGACCTCCAAGCTGAGATGCCCTCTTATTTTCCACTCCACATTTATCTTTCCCAAATAAAATACAGTGGAGTTAGTTTAATGTCACCTGGTACAAAGCACCTCTCTTGGGCAGAGCCAGTCTCCCTTACCCCAAGGCCATTTGCTTTTCATTTCATATGACAGTCTCCAATTCCAGCCACAATGGCCAAGAGAACAACTGATTTCATTTCCACAACAAAACATTCTACATGAATTATGGATACCAAGGCAGGAAAGCAAAGCAAAACAAAACCGATATGTTGGCCGGGCACAGTGGCTGACGCCTGTAATCCCAGCACTTTGGGAGGCCGAGGCAGGCGGATCACAAGGTCAAGAGATCGAGACCATCCTGGCTAACATGGTGAAACCCCGTCTCTACTAAAAATACAAAAAAAAAATTAACCAGGAGTGGTGGCGGGCGCCACCTACTAGTCCCAGCTACTCGGGAGACTGAGGCAGGAGAATGGCGTGAACCTGGGAGGTGGAGCTTGCAGTGAGCCAAGATTGCGCCACTGCACTAAGGCCTGGGCGACAGAGCAGACTCCGTCTTAAAAAAAAAAAAAAAAATGAATCCACTTATGTCAAAAGTTGACTGTACATGTCAGTGAGGTGGTGTGAACCTCTCCTGTCTTCCCACTGCAGCCACCTTAGATCTTTTGCTTGTCTCTCAGGTTATTTTCTCTTGGGCCAGGCTCAGAAGGAAATGCCTCTTCCCTTTGGAGAAACCTAGTATCCAAGGCCTGACTCTGAGCAGCAAACTTTGCAACCAGGATCCAAGGTACAGAAGACGACTTGAGGAGAAAGAACAGGGTAAAAGGGCAGGGTTAGCAGAGGCAAGGGCTAATCCAGCCACAGCCCTTTGGCACTGGGTGTTACATGGCCCAGAGCCGCTAATTTAGGCAGTTGCCACACTCGGACTTGGCAGCTGTCTTAGGACTCTCATATGTTGACCACTGGCTTCCTAAGCCTGCCCTGCCACAGGGAGAAAGACGATAGGGACATATCCCTTGGATTCGCTGCTTCTCTCCTTAGGACATCGCCCCCATTGGGAAGCAGATAATGGTAGGATTTGATGGCTTTGACTCTTCTGGAAGGGCCATTTAAGGTTATCCTCTCTAACCTCTTTCTGAAAGTAGCAAGGTGTGGTGACTCCCCAAAATGTTTCCACATTAGAATCACCCAAGGAACATTTGAAAATTACAGATTTTCCAAATCAGATTCACTGCAGGAAGAGGCAGCCCAGGATTCTACATTTGTGAAAGCTCTCCATGAAATTCTGATGATCAACCACTGTGGGGAACTAGCTGAACTTAAAGTGAGATTGGAGGGAGGCTCTGGAGGCTCTACCAGGTATCTGTTTGCCCAAGTGATATACACGCGGGAAGGTTTCTCCTGAAATGGTAAGTTTACGGTCAGATGCTCAGAGGCAGGAAGCACTGCCCCAGCCTGCCCCCAAGAACTTTGGTGTGGGCCCCTAAGGAAAAGAATGCTATGCGCAGAAACCAAGTGGCTGCTTTCATAATGGACTCTGGAACACACCATAGGGTTACTGATTGTCAAATAGGCACAAAGTGAAAACTTAGCTTCAGTGGTGTGCTGGTGGTCTTCTGCACCAAGTTAAGAGAATAAACTGTGAAATTGTCAGGAATTTTGCAAAAGCCACTTGACATCAAGTTGGCAGTTTGAAATCAGCCATGATGAGAGCATTTGCACTATAGAGTTTGGAAAACACTACGAATCACAACCTTTATTCTTTTTTCTGGAGAACTAGTGAATCTTACTACTTTCTTCCCATTCTTTGGGAATACAGTGCATTTGGCACATAGAGTGTGTGGCAATCAGCCACATAATCACGGAGTCACTAGCAGCAGTGATGGGCTTGAAGTGTCTTCCTCAAGTAACTTGGAGGTGGGTGACATCAACAAGCAGGGTGATTCTAAAGAACAAAAGAGGACTGATGTGAGTATATGTGAAGCACTGTCCCCTGACGGTACAAGAGCACCTCCATCCATCACCTCTGGGACTTCTGCCCTGCTCATAATCCCATCTGGGAGGGTCTTTGCCTAGGTCTGTTTGTTTTCGTAAATGTTCCACTTCCAAGGGCTGTGGTGACAAAAGATACTTTTACCAAACCATGTTTCTCTCTCTCCTGCCATTTAGTGTGATCTCCATTATTCATGAACTCTTCTAATTTTCTTAATGCCAAAAGCTTTGCTGCCAGAGGTGTAGAATCGATTTTGTAGAGTGGTTTGCTCACTTTGAGATGCTCTCATTTACTTATCTGAATGGATTCTGCCCTGGGCTGGACATCAAACTGGGCCACATAGTGAAGGGCATTGGGTTTCTGGGCCACATTACCTTGGAAACCATGGGGCTCTGAGATGAGGCCCAGGAGAGCAAACTGAGACCTCCTCCCCAGGGTGCTCCCACAGCCCTCTCTTGCCCTAGTTAAATGAGACTCCAAAGGCTACTGACAAATTCTGCTCTGGCCAGCTCCCAGCTGCAGAAATATTCAAACATTATTTGTAAAAATTGATTATATTGAGGACATTAAGCCTTCTAACAGTCATGCCCCACTGGGCTCTATTTACTCTAAATGAAATGCATGTTGTGTGTGAAAAGGATTGGCTTTGCAACCAAGTACACTTGAGTTCAAATACCAGCCTTACTGCGGGAGTAGCAGCCTCATCTCTCTTAGCTTCTGTTTCCTCATTTGTAAAGTGGGCTTCTATGCAAATTGAATGGTAAAAAATAATGGGAGGTACCTACAGTAGGGCTCAGCACAGATAAATGTCAGACATTTATCCAAGAGCTTCTTACCAATCTCTTTTGAGCATTAACAAAGGCAAGGTAAACTGCTACTGAGTCTCCTTGGCCCTTGTAGTAGGCAGAATAATGCCCCTCTCTACAAAATGTTCACATCCTAATCTCCAGAATCTTTGGTTGTTAACTTACATAGCCAAAGAGATTTTGCAGGTGTGATTAAATTAAGGATTGTGAGATAGGCAGATGATCCTGGATTAGCCAGGTGGGCCTACTGTCATCACCAGGGTTTTTATGAGTGAAAGAAAGAGGCAGGAGAATGAAAGTCAGGAGAGGAGAGGTTAAGACCAAAGCAGACACTGGATGATGGAACATAAATTTGTAGATGGTAGGCTGCTGGCTTTGAAGCTTGAGGAAGGGGCCATGAGCCAAGGAATACAGGCAGCCTCTAGAAGATGGAAAAGATAAAGAAATGGATTCTCCCCTAGAGCCTCCAAAAGAAATTCAATCCTGCCAATACCTCGATTTGAGTCTAATGAAACCCATCTCAGACTTCTGACCTCCAGAAATGTAACACTGTAAATTGATATTGTTTTAAGTGGCCAAGTAGTGATAATTTGTTACACCAGTAGTAGGAAAGGAAAGCAGCCTTTAATTCCTCTTCACCTTTGGAGAGTTGTCAACTCCCTCTTCAATTCTGGGGACATCCCTGGAATCCCCAGCTTAGTTCTGGGCCTCCTGAATAGCACGGCCATCCAGCCCTACCTGGATGAAGGGGATGTGAACTCTGACTTACGACAGAACCACAACAATAGGTAACATTGAGTGCGTCTAGGTATGTTACACATATTAATTCATGTAATCCTCACCACACATCTATAAAGGAAGTACTTTAATATGTCCCTTTTACAGATGGGAAAACTAAAGTACAGAGATATTAAGTAATTTATCCACGGTCCATACAACTGGCAAGTGACAGACACAGGTTTGAACCCAGGAAGTCTTTCTCCAGAGTCCAAAATCTAAACCATGGCCTGATGTAGGCCAAAAGTCCACACTCTGAGAGTGGGCTTATTTCAGAAATCTCGGATCAGGCCAATAGGGTGAGTCTCTGGCATGGAAAACCTGAGCAGGCGGTTTTCCATGCCAGAGACTCACCCCATTGGCCTGATCCGATTTTTCCAACAGCTATCCTTCCCCTCCCTGTAGAATCTGAAGAATGGCTAGAGAGAAAGAGAGGATGAAAGCCAATCTACCAACGCATTTCTGGAATGCAATCACTATCAGAACCCAGAAAGCTTTCCAAGATGCTTAGAAAGGATGATTCCACAAAGACAACCCCTCACATGCAAATCTCCCCCATAGGCTGTGCTTTTTGCTGAGCCCTAGAAAGAGTCTGAAGTTATGTCCCAGCTGGCCAGGTGGGTGCCAGGGTTCTATATGACAGGACCCTACTGCCCTCCTGGACACTGCAGTGTGGCTTCAGGCAAGAGAAGAGTGCAATGATGTGGGTGATGGTTGACTGCATGAGTTAATATTTGCTTAGAACATTGCCTGGTCCACAGTAAGGCTATATAAGCACTTGTTTAATTTATTAATTAAGTTTCTTTCCCTGACCTGAAATGTGCTGATGGAAGAGGTACGTAAGGTAGTACTTCTCCAACTTTAATGGGCATGCACATCACTTTGGAATCTTCTTAAAATGCAGATTTGATTTAGATGCTCTGAGATGAAGTCAAAGATTCTGAGTTTCTAACAAGGTGATACAGACATGGCTGGTCTGCAGACCAGAGTTTGAGTATCAAGGGTGTGAGATGCTGATAACACAGAACAGAAAGCCAACCTCATTATTGGAAGGGGCCCTGAGCCCAGTGTGTACCCTGACTGTGGCTAGAGGTCTGGCTTTGCAAACCTTTCCCCCTTTCTAGGCAAGTGGCTCTGGCCAGGAAGTGTCCCTCAACTGGGCCAGGAGGGAGGCAATGGACCATTTCCACTGAAGTTTCCAGCTATGTCTGAAGCATGCATGAGGCCTTTAGCCAACAGGCTAAGGAAAGCGTTGACCAGGAGAAGCTTAAACCCTTCAAAGCCTCCTGTCTGCTACAAGATAAACACCAAGCTCCTTTGGATTCACACTCATGTCAACGTGACTCAAAATCCTGATATCTATTCCACCACACCACAGGATTTCCCAAATACTCCTGGCTGAAAACAGACGGCTTCCCTCCCAACCTGATCAAATGATTTTTGCTATCACTAGGAAATCCTTCCCCAACCGGCCTTGTGTGCTCAGACAACAAGGTAAACTGCACTCCTCTCAGCCCCTCAAAGCCCCTTTTGTGTCCCCTCCCAGCTCCTAAGCCCTGACTTCTCTAAGTGTGGTCCATGGACCAGCCGTATCAGCAACACATGGGGGCGTGCTAGAGATGCAGCTTCTCAGGCCCCACTCGGACCTGCTGAACCAGAAGTTGCATTTAAGATTCCAGGTGATTGTGTACATGTGCAAATCTGAGAAGTACTGGCCTAGGCCACATTTATTTATGCATTGACCTCCCAGTTCTCACTCAACCCTCCTCTCAACCTCCGTTTCCCAAGCAGGTCAGCATGACCTAGATGCTGAGTACAAATTTAGCCGCCGCTCCTGCTCTCCTAGGTCACCTCGGCTTTCAAATGCTCCCAGTCCATTCCTCATCTTCCTCTACACGGGCAATTTTGCAACCCCACCCCTTTTTAAGTTAGCCTCAACATGGTTCACTAGCTCTCATTTAAGAATCTTTGCAATAATGTTTTCTTTTCTATAATAAATGAGAAACTTTTGCTTGAAAGGCTTTTGAACTGTGACCAGACAGACTGCTCTGCACAACACATGGTTGTGTTATATTTTCGGCCCTGCCGTGAGGTTGCCACACCTCAGGAGAAGCAATCTGCCTTGGTGGGACAAAGAGAGGAGCCTGCCCCTTGAGGACACCTCTGCGTAGAGTTCTTGTCTTTGCAGCACCTTGACTTGTAACAGGGAGAGCACAGCAAAAATTGTAAACAGCTGCTGTCCCTCATGAGGCAAGAGCCAGACTGACCCAGGTCATCCTGGAGAAGGTGGCATGATTCCAAGGAGTCATTTTCAGAAAGGAGCCAGCAGAAGGTTCCTTTAAAGTCTGGAGATCCTGAGGATCCTGAGGACAAATTTCTAACTTAATCTTGAATAAATGATCTCGTCCCTCTTTTTACCCTTCCCCACCCCATGAGAACAGCCTTAGCAATGTTTCACTAGGCTTTCTTAGCTTGTATTTTATTTTTAAAATCCCATCTCTCAGTTTCTCTCAGAACATAAAAATACATGCATACTTCTCTACACAAATACACAGAGGAAAAAAATACATGCAGAAAATTTGTAAGATAAAATACCGCAAAGAAAATGAAAACTAGTTTACCAAGCAGAGATGATCACCAGTAACACTGTTTTCCTTCCTTAGACCCATACATCTAATATATACACACATTTATGTTTCATATACTAATGTATGGGATGACATCACAGAGTTTTATACACTGCTTTTCAACTTAATAGATTAGTATTAACTTGTGTCATTAAATATTTCTGAAAACATTATTATTCAAATCATGAAATTCTGTCACATAGTTTTTGGCATGATTTACTTAGCCACCCCTCAATGTTGATGATTTTTTTTGGTTTCCTTTTTTTGCTATTTTTAATTTTTGATATCTTCATATGGTTTAATAAAAAATTAGTTACATAAATATTTTGTTTATTTTACAAACATTTATTGAGCACCTACTAAGTCCCAGGCACTGTGTCAGGTGATAAACTGTAAAAATATATCCTCGAGGGCCTTGCCACAGCCCTTTGAAGGGTCAGGTAAGTACACAAATGCACAGAGTGTAGTAGAGCCTGTAATAAATGATATACAGAGTAGGAAAAGAGAAGTCGCTGTCACAGCAGGATTCCCAGTGAATCCTTAGCATGGATAATAATTGCAGAGAGACCTGAGTAATATGTCTCCTCTAACATAAAAATAATTGTCACTTACATGTATGTCTTGCTTTACGCACTTCTGTGTTTATGATGGCAATGTATTTTCATGACATTTTTCCATATCTATCAATATACACATTTTTAATATCAGTATACAACTTCCCAAATCTCTTGAGGCACCAACCACCCTCTGCAGTTCCTCACCTCACTTACCACCTTTTTTGCCAGTAAGTTCGAAACTAGCACTGAGACAGCAAAGATAGGATTTATTATCCTGGAGAGCTAGGCTGGAGTAGCCTGGGTGGCTGGGGTGAGTTCTAGCTACGTGGGCAGGGCCCTGGATAGGACTCCAGTTCCAACATGGAATTAGCATGCAAGTCAAAAGCTGCAGCCCAATGCTATGAACTGGACAAATGGGATATGAGTAAGCGGGAAAGTCTACAGCTCACCCAGGTGCTTTGAGTTACCCAGGGTCTCCCCATGCATCTGCAGACCAACTCAGACTCCACTACTGCAGCTATAAGGAAGAAACGCCCTGCCACTGTACCTCTTATGCTGATTATAGACACATGACCTTATACATTCTAATACGGTGTTCTTATTGCTGCTTTGGGGTAAGTCCATACCAAACTGAACGAGGAGTAAAGAGAAGGTTTAACTTGTCCAATGGCAAGAGTTTGTATTTGAAATCAAATGTGTAATTCCTATTTTAAGTCTCCTAGAATGAGGTAGCTCCTTAGACAGAAAACTGGAATTTAGACATTGAACCTTAGATGGGCAGCAAAATAATCATGTTAACAATAACAAGATTGATTGAAAGACTGCTATGTGCCAAGCACTATCATAAGTGCTTTAAAGGTAGGAACTCATTTGAAGCTCACAAATTTAGAAAACGGCTTTTATTACTTTTATAGGTGAAGAGACTGAGAATCACAGAGGTTAAACCCACAGTGAGCCAGCTAGACAGTGGCAGAATCCATTGCTCAGGCTCCCAATCATTACACCACACTGCCACGCTGGGGATTCTCAGGTCTTTCTAAGACTTGGAGTCTACAATCTAGACCTCTGGGAGTCCCAACATGAATGAGAAAACCCCTAGATGGAGTGGGACAGATGGCTTCTGTCACTAGGAGGAGCTGAACAGGAAGTGGATGATAAGCAAGCTATATTCCTGTTTCCTGAATTGCATATTTCTGTGCCCAATCCCAAGCATGCTGAATCAGAATTTCCATGTATGGGGTCTGAAATCAATATATTTATTCCCCCCAGTGATTGTGTTGCACCCAACTCATGAAGTAGCATTTAGGGACCATATTATCGGATTGCTCTTCTGTATATCTGCTTCCCTTCTGGTTTGTTTTTGTTTATTTTTTGCATGTGGTCTCCCTGTGTTCCTTAGGCTGGTCTCAAAACTTCTGCACTCAAGCAATTCTCCTGTCTTGGCCTTCCAAAGTGTGGGGATTACAGGCGTGAGCCTTGTGTTTTCAAGTATATCATGAAATCTTCTCAGAAAAATTGGGGACAATCTAGAGGACAACATAGAGGAAGTAGAAGGAGTTAATATGAACCCCCCAGGGGGTAGGTAAATCTCAAAAAATAAGACTTAGAACTGTAAGAACTAGTTGCCTGGAGCAGAGAGGATTGGAGTCATCTGGACTAACAAAATCAGATAGGAAATGTGCCTTTTCAAAATGTTCAGAATCCATGAACGATACCGTGCAGGAGTGGCGAGCTCAGGCACAACTCAGACACCACTAAATAGAATTACAAACTATTGCATGGTGCCTGTCAAAATCACATCAATATTCACTCTTTATCTACATGGAACTGCATATATAAATGTAATTACATATTACAAAATGATTCCCATAAAGAAGGCAGATTGATTAAGTCTAAAATATAAAATATTGTAGCATAAAATCATTGTACATCATGGTGGCATTTGTCAAACCATCCTTCCATCTGCCAGCATATTCTAACCATCTGTTATGGGTTGAATTGTGTCCCACAAAAAGATGGTGAAGCCTTAATCCCCAGAACCTGTGAAGATGATCTTCTTTGGAAATAGGGTGCTTGCAGATGATCAAACTAAGATGAGGTTATGAGGGTGGGCCTTAGTTCAATATGACTGATGTTATTCGAAAAAGGGAAAATTTGGACAGATGTAGGGAGAAAAACATATGAAGGTGAAAGCAGAGATTGGGGTGATGCATCTACAAGTCAAAGAATGCAAAAGATGGCCAGCAAACCACCAGAAACTAGATGAGGGCTAGGATAAGATTCTCTCTCACACAGCCCACAGAAAGAAGCAACCCTGCTGGCATCTTCCTCTCTGGCTCTAGCCACCAGAACTATAAGACAATAAATTTCTGTTGTTTAGGCCGCCCAATCTGTGGCACTTTGTTATAGGAGTCCTGACAAATATACCATTAAATGACCCCAAGTTGATATCAATTAACCAGACAATTCACATAATAATGAACCTCTTAGCTAGACCAGTTATTTTTTGTTTTCCTTCTCATTACAGAAATCTGGTTAATGATTTAGTAATGTGCACACTCTGGGTTTTGTGGGTTTTTTTGTTTGTTTGTTTGCTTTTAGCTATACCAATTCTGAAGTGCACCCAGCTTTGAGAATCATAGATTTTAGAATCAAGCATCGTTGTGCATATCTTTAACATGGAAAGACATGGAAAAAAAAAAAAAGATGGACAGGAAACAGGGTTCTTAACAAGTCATTAGCTGCCGCCATAGACTGGAGATGCAAGAAAACTCCAAGTAAAAACATGCTCTAAATCCAAATGTTCTTGCCTGATGAGCTACATTGATTACATATGAGTTTCTAGAACTTCTTTTGTCCTTCTGGCTCAAGTCCTTAAAATTCTGGGAAGGAAGGGATCCTGGTTTATTATTATATGCTCTATACGAGTGCCTAGTATATTTGATGCTCATTGTTTGCTGAATGAATATTTTTAAAATAAATATCCTCTTTATTCTCTTTTAAGCCCACAACCTATTCTTTCCTATCTTAGATCACTAGTATCAAATTTGAACATGTATCCTTAATATATGTTTACTTATTATAAACATATACTACTCCACAATACAAATCGAAACATCCAAAAAATAAGATGGAAAATAAAAATAGTTAGAGGTTCTATTACATTTGTCTAAAGATCCCATGGATTTTTATTATGTACTTCCTAAGCATCCTCAACCTTAACCACTGCTATACCTCTTACAATTTAATGACAAAAAAGGCAAAACGCTATGAACCCAAGGCAATGAAGTCTTCTCCCTGAGGCCCAGATCAGCACCCCCTGTTCCCACACCTCCCTTGCTACTCATTTGGCTTTCTAGGGTAGGAAGGAGCAGAGTCAAAGGAGCAAGTCTTCCTCTTTTCAAAGCAAAAAGCATCCATATCTCTCATGACCACGCCCATGAAGAATGTAAACTGTGTGATCAAGTGATTTGTTAAACAGATTTATTTAGCTAATGGGCTTTATAAGTTCCAGGAAGAGGCTGAAGTCAGGTCCCTGGAACAGAACTTCGGAAATCACACAAACTGGGCATACTGGATTATATGATTCAATTTGTCTAGGCACTTTTAGTGTCACAAAGAGGAAATGTCCTTCTTTTTGCCCACTATTCCCTTGAGTGTTATATCACAAATTATGTCATCACAGAACTCTTTTTTGTGAATCCTTATTTTTAAATGTTTTTATTCTCTTTTTTTAATGACCCCACAACATCCAGACTTATTAACATTTTGAAGGAAATTAGTTTGGATTGAGGTAACCAGAGAAAATCATTATCTGAAAGTATTAACTAACCCTCATTAGAAATATTAATTTCTTTTTCTTTTCTTTCTTTTTTTCTTTTTCTTTTTTTTTTTTTTTTTTTTTGACAGAGTCTTGCTCTGTCACCAGGCTGGAGTGCAGTGGCGCGCAATCTTGGCTCACTGCAACTTCCACCTCCCGAGTTCAAGCGATTCTCCTGCCTCAGCCTCCCAAGTAGCTGGGACTACATGTGCCTGCCACCAGGCCAGGCTAATTGTTGTCTTTTTAGTAGAGACAGGGTTTCACCATGTTAGCCAGGATGGTCTCTATCTCCTGACCTCGTGATCCGCCCACTTTGGTCTCCCAAAGTGCTGGGATTACAGGCGTGAGCCATCGTGCCCGGCCAGAAATATTAATTTCCGATTCATATATAACTAAGAGTTTCTTTTCATTCACTTGAGTTGGGCATGTAATTACTTTCATCTAACAAATTTTCAGGAACTTTTAATGAACTTGTCATCAATTGAATTTAGGTCCATGTTTGAGAGATTACCCTTTAGATCCTGAATACACAATTCATAAAAGACCTAAGAAGAAATAAACATAAGCAAAAACGCTTAACTCTGTTCACAGATGAACAGAAAAGAGAGCTGTATTAAATTAGAGACAGAGTGAGAAAAGGAAGGAAGGAAGGAAGGAAGGAAGGAAGGAAGGAAGGAAGGAAGGAAGGAAGGAAGGAAGGAAGGAAAGGAAAGGAAGGGAGGGAGGGAAAGACAAAATGCTAGCGAGTACAATGATGAATGTGCTGGTCTGAAACATTGTAACATTTTATTTCATTGTCACTACCCTTTAGTAAAAAAAAAAAAAAAAAAAAAAAATTAACAATTCATATCCAGAGCCAAAAAAATGTCCTATCCCCATTTTTATCCACTAATCTTACTTCGTAGAAATAATTCAAAACTTGGAGCCAGGACAAGAGATGAAAGGAGGGCATTTCCCATGTGAGTACATTCATTGCATTTTTATTTTAATAGCAAAAATTGAAAACAATCTAAATGTTTTATCCTAGAGACTGCCATTAAGTTAATTTTGGCACAGTTCCTAAAAGGAATACCATGCAGCCATTAAAATTTTAAATTAAAATATGGGGTATGTAAAAGCATAAGAAAATGCTTATTTTATAATAAGGGAAAAAAGAGCATGATACAAAATTGCATAACCATATGGAAACCATATGCCCACAAAGAATTATAAAAAGAAAAGATGAGTTCTTGTAGTAGGCTGGTAAGATTATACATTACTTTTTTCTATTTTTCTAAAACTTTGTAATGTTGTTATATTACTTTTAGCATTTAAAAATATTTTTAAGAACATAAAAACAGTTTTCTGCCAATATACCACTAAAGAAACATCCATATACATTTTAAAACTCAAATGTATTCCTGACAGGGTACAGAACACATTTTTCAAACATTATTTCCACTCATCTGTAGATGCACTGAAATTCTACCAAATTTTCAATGATACAAATTACCTTTCAACTTGAAAGGTGTGCTAAGGCCTTTAGATAAATATAACTATTGCTGGTGCCCAACACAATTATTTTAAGTAATTTTACAAAATCTATTCTGCTTTTGCTGCACCTGGTAATTAAGTTCGAACATCCTGAAGAAGGCCGCCTCATCTCCCTAAGGCCCAGAAAGAATTTCAATTGCCATTTTAAGCTTCCAATTAGTTCACAACATAAAATTACAATTTACTTTTGAAATATTTTCCTCTGGGCCTAATTTTTTTTTACCATTCTTCTAACCCATATTGTAATTACGCTGCTCAGTCTTATGCAAAACATTCTCTCTTTTCATGCTAGGCTCACCAAAATATAACCTGGCTACTTCAGCTACTGTCCTATTTAACAATACCTGTTTCATCGAGACAACTGTCTCTCTATGCTTCTGAAATAAATTCTAGGACTGAAAATCTCCTGGTCTTGGCCCCGTCCCTGCCCCCTGCTCCTTGTCAGCAGGCCCTTAATGAAGCTGTGTTAGTCTCAGTTAGGACTTTGGGGTCTTCTCTCTAATATTTGTTCTCATTTCTCTAGCTGATTTCCAGAATGATTGGCCCCCTTTGAGACACAGGGGATGAAAGAAACAACTAAAACGTATTTTCCCACCACTTGGAAAGCAAGTCGCCATTGTCACTGTGGCGGGATAATTTATTGATATATTAATTTGTTTGTTTTTCCTGGATTCTTCTCTTTTCCTACTTTATTTTATTATATTCTATTTATTTTTAAGATGGGAGTCTCTGTCGTCCAGGCTGGAGTGCAGTGGTGTGTTCTCGGCTCACTGCAACCTCCACCTCCCAGGTTCGAACGATTCTCCTGCCTCAGCCTCCCGAGTAGCTGAGACTATAGGCCCACAATCACACCGGCCTAATTTTTGTATTTTTAGAAGAGATGAGGTTTCCCCATGTTGACC
>NW_012103443.1:1445509-1472357 GCF_000951045.1 Mandrillus leucophaeus
CTGTTTTAAGCAGATTGCCAAACCTTCATAATTCCTTGACTCGGGGATTCTTACCCCCTACTGGGGGCAGAACTCTGAAGCTAATTAGAGTCAAAGTCTTTCTTAAATACTTGTTATGAAAGAGATTAGACAAATAGTGAGAGAGAGAAGAAAATCGCTCAAGAAGCACCCTGGGTGAGGGGTAGGATCACCTTCCCCCTCCCCTCAATGGAGAGAAGTCACCTAGGAGACCGAGCCCTGGGAATTCTGGGTAGCAACGGAATGGTCCTGCAGGGTATTATTTCTTCACTGGGTCTCCTGATTTTAGACTCCACGTGTCATAGACACACACAAAACTATATACTGTGTATATATTCGTTAGAGAGTGTCTTAAACATCCATTCTTGTCAATCACAACTTTTAGACCCCCGGGAAATGCTTCTCCCCATCTCTTGTTCTGGGTCCTTAAATTAACTTGTATCTGAATACCATGAAATCTTGTGAGTTATCCTGCTGACGATGTCACAGATGGACACTGATTACAAGTGTGAGGGGATTTGAGAGGAGGAAGAGTTTAGGTACAAAAAAAGACAAACTAATTCATTTGTCAAGTCCTTTCTATCAATTAGCATGAATGCAGTAGAATCTTGCAAATGAAATATTAATTCCCAGTAGTGGCAAGTACCCTTTTCTTGTGTGTGTCTTCATGTCCCAACTTATGGCTACAGAGCAAGCCAACAATTAGAGAAATATTTCTAATATTTGTACATTAGAGCTGAGAGACATTTTATAATACTAAAGAATTCATATCAACCTTACGTTTTTTACACATGGGTCTAGATTGCTTTGTGCACAAGATGTGATCCTGATATAATACCATGGCAACTAGAAGAATATTGAACATTGGAAATGTGAATCTTTTTTATTTAATAAGATTGAATTTAAATTTCAAAATTATTTTGAAATTTAAGCTATATTCATAAACCTTTCATTGACACTTTTATATTATCTGTAATATGCATTTTACATTTTATTTTAATAGACCTACCTTAGAAGCAAAACAACTGAAAACAGAAAAATATTGCTAATTCTTTAGAATGCATTTACCTTAATTCTGTATCTTTTGAAGAAAATATATTCAAATTTTAAAAATCCATTGGATCATTACTGCCAATAGAACAAATTATGTAAAATTTTGAGTATAAAATAGTTATTTTTGCTGTTATAAATTGTGAAAATACATGTTATGAAATAATTACATAATAATTTGGGATATATGTGTGTGCCCATGTATGTTTATTATCCCTCTAATCATTGCCAGCATACTAACAGAATGCCCAATCATGTTCACAAAATTTTAATTCATTTGTCTTTGACTATTTGATAATTTTCAATCATATAACAATCATGACCTTAAATATATATTTTTATTTTGTCCTTATGAAGGTATACTAGTCACATTAGAAAGATTATATATTGATTACCAATTTGGTATCTTGATCATTTTTAGACACATGGTACAAAGCCTCCACCTGTGCCCTGCACATTTAGGGAAGGGTCTGCCTCCCAACCAACTGGCTTTCTGGCACAAGCCAGAGAACTGAGTCTCTGGCTCTGATCGTGTCATGTGTCCATTCCTGAACCGTTCTCTCAAACCGACTGATTTCAGTGCTCCGTTGGCCAGCTTGGAAAGACTCGCCCTTCCAGAGCCTGGGATGGAATCAGCACCACTTGGACCCCACCATGGGAGATGGCAAGGGCCATTCCCAGAGGCAGATCAAGTTTTGTGAGTTCTAATGCTTTTTCAGTTGGCAGAGCCTTTTTTAAGAAAAAGAATAGAAAACAACAAATATAAAACTAGATATTGCAGGCAAATATTTCAAACAAGAAAAGAAATAACAAATCACAGATCCAAAAAAGCTGAGAAATACCACAATCATCACCAAATCCTCCCTGGCCTGTGTCCATAATGACTTTTTTTCTCCCCGCTACGTTTTTTGGCTGAATACTCTTCAATCACTTCTTCATACAACAATAACTTCAAAGCATGATTTTTTTAAGGAAAATAGATAATTCAGTCCTTCCTCTACCATGTTGGTCAGAATTTGTTGGGGTCTTTTGTTTGAGGTTTTATTGGTTACTGATGGCTTTTAAATGTTCTTTCAGCTTCACAACTTGTTATTGATACTTTTGTGTGTATTTTTATCGTTGCTGCCAAGTTTGGAATCTCTCAAATTTCTTCTCCATATAAGCTGGAAGATTTCCAGACATGTCAAGTTTTCTTGTCCAGGGACTGATATTAAATATTCTTAGAATAGATGATGCTCATTAACCAGTTTGCTGTCGGTGTCCGCTCATCACAACAGCAAGGCAGTCATCACACGGTAACAGGGGTATTTCTGGAAGTCAGGAATTACATTAGGATGCCAGCACTAACTGAACTGTCATAGAAGTGACTGTGAACCACATAAATATATCCATTAAACTGAAGCTAAATGTATGATTCCCAACTCAACTTCCCTCAATTGGATTCAAAAATAGGCCAACAGCCCGTCTAAATATCTCAAACACAATGGAAGTGTGAATGAGGAAATGTCAGAACAAAAAGAGACAGTGGTCTTAACCAGTAGAGGTTAAAGTATCTCACTTTTGTCCGTTTTACAACACAAGGACTTTGAAGACTCAGCTGCAGCCCTTTCCCAGTATATCCACCTCTTCACCTCCAGCGGTTCCCCAAGGAAATTCTGATGCTGCTACCTGAAGAAGGGAGAAAAACAGTAGCCATGCACTGCAATCATTTTGGCTTCTTTCCTTTCCATCCAGAAGGCAATTTTTTCCCCTGGGAACAAATATAACTTTTACAAACTATTTTTGTGGCTCTCAATTATAACACTTTGTTTTTTGCTTTTGCTCTTTTATGCTTTGTACCCCAGTTTTATTTGATCAAGTCACTTCCCTCTTACAATGCCCAGCTCAACTGCTGTCTTCTTTATCTCTAACCTCCCTGTCCTAGGGTTTTCAAGATCTGCTCCTTAGAACACTAGCCTTTGAGACACTATATTTTTTTTTAAGTGTTTGAAATAAATTGCATGATTTTTCTCTCTCTCTCTCACTTTTCAGTTCAGAATGCATATGAGCACTTTGGGTTCTGAGAAGTCCCACATTCAAAGAATACTTTTTTTGTTATTTTAAAGAGTCAGGGTCCCACTTTTTCACCCAGTCTGGAGTGCAGTGACATGAACATGGCTCCCTGCAACCTTGACCTCCCAGGCTCCAGCGTTTCTCCTGCCTTATGGATGCTCAACACAATGCCTGGCTAATTTTTGTTTTTGTTTGTTTGTTTGTTGTAGAGACGGGATTTTGCCATGTTGGCCAGGCTGGTCTAGAACTCCTGAGCTCAGGCAATCTGCCTGCCTCAGCCTCCCAAAGTGCTGGATTACAGGCATGAGCCACCACACCTGGCCAGAATACTCATTATTGATGGCATACTCTATAGCAAGCTCTTCTAAATGCTTTACATGTCTCACATAATCCTTTCTACTACCTATGGAATAGATTGTTTTCATAGATGAGGAAATTCTAGGGTTAAATAACATGACCAAAATCTCACGATGGGTAATTAAAAGATAACAGGATTTAGGCTGGGCGAAGTGGCTCACGCCTGTAATCCCAGCACTTTGGGAGGCTGAGGCAGGCAGATCATGAGGCTAAGAGATTGAGACCATCCTGGCCAACATGGTGAAACCTCGTCTCTACTAAAAATACAAAAATTAGCTAGGCGTGGTGGCACGTGCTTGTAGTCTCAGCGACTTGGGAGGCTGAGGCAGGAGAATCGTTTGAACCAGGGAGGCAGAGGTTGCAGTGAGCCGAGGTCGTGCCATTGTACTCCAGCCTGGGAGACAGAGAGAGACTCTGTCTCAAAAAAAAAAAGAAAAAGAAAAAGAAAAAGAAAGATAACAGAATTTGAACCCAGAACCTCTTAGCCACTCCCCGTTTGATTTTGTTTAAATCAGTGCTTCCTGGCTGGGCACGGTGGCTCACGCCTGTAATCCCAGCACTTTGAGAGGCCAAGGCAGGCAGATCACCCGAGATCAGGAATTCAAGATCAGCCTAGCCAACATGGCAAAACCCCGTCTCTACTAAAACTACAAAAATTAGCTGGGTGTGGTGGCATGCACCTGTAATCCCAGCTACTTGGGAGGCTGAGGCAGGAAAATTGCTTGAACTCGAGAGGCAGAGGATGCAGTGAGCCACGATCATGCCGCTGTACTCCAGCCTGGGTGACAGAGCAAGACTCCATCTAAAAACATAGTAATAATAAAAATAAAAATAAAGCAATGCTTCCTAACATGTTCAGTCACAGACTCCTTTTCTGCACGACCCTTAAGAAATCACCCAAAACAATACAGTCATGCACCACATAACAATGTGTGTAACGATGGACAGCATATACAGTGATGGTCCTGCGAAATTATAATGGAGCTGAAAAATTCCAGCGGCCTAATGACATCTTGATGATATTGACCTTGTGTAGGCCTGGGCTAATGTGTGTGTTTTTCTCTTAGTTTTTAACAAAAAAAGTTTAAAAACTGAAAAATAAATAAAATGTTTCAAAAATAGAAAAAAGCATACAGAGTAAGAATATAAGATAGAAAATATTTTTGTACAGCTGTACGATGTGTTTGTTTTAAGATAAGTGTTATTTCAAAAGAGCCAAAAGTTGTTTAAAAATGTAAAAGTTTATACAGTAAAAGTTACAGTAAGCTAAGGTTAGTTTCTTATTTGAAAAGATTTTTTTTTTTTTTTTTTTGAGATGGAGTTTTGCTCTTGTTACCTAGGCTGGAGTGCAATGGCACGATCTTGGCTCACTGCAACCTCCACCCCCTGGATTCAAGCGATTCTCCCTCCTCAGCCTCCCGAGTCGCTAGCATTACAGGTGCCCGCCACCACACCCAGCTAATTTTTGTTATGGGGTTTCACCATGTTGGCCAGGCTGGTCTCGAACTCCTGACCTCAGGTGATCCACCCGCCTCGGCCTCCCAAAGTGCAGGGATTACAGGCATGAGCCACAGTGCCTGGCCAAAAATTTTTTATACATTTAGTGTAGCCTAAGTGTACAGCATTTGTAAGATCTACAGTAGTATACAGTAATGTCCTAGGCCTTCACATTCATTCATCACTCACGCACTGACTCACCCAGAGCAACTTTCAGTCCTGCAAGCTCCATTCCTGCTAAGTGCCCTGTACAGGTGTACCGTGTTTTTATCTTTCATAGTATATTTTTACTGTACCTTTTCTATGTTTAGACACATAAATATTGACATTGTGTTACAATTGCCTGTAGTATTTAGTACAGTAAGATGCTGTACAGGTTTGTAGCCTAGGAATAACAGCCTTTACCATATAGCTGAGGTGTCTAGTTGGTTATGCCATCCGGGTTTACATATGATGTTTGCAAAATGATGAAATCGCCTGAGGTTGGATTCCTCAGAATATAACCCCGTCATTTAGCGGCACATGAGAGTAGTCCCAAAGGACTGCTGTTGCTGTTACATCTCTATGCACTGCAATTGTGCCACTCCCAGACCTTGCCTTACTGTCGCACAGCAGTCATTTGTATATGTTTCTCATCTCCTCCAGCAGGTTGTAAACCTGTTAAATGGGTCTTTATCGTCATCATCTTGACCCCCATGCCTCCCATACTATCTGACACCATGTCATAGTATACTGATACCCCTGTGGTATCTGATACACACAAATCAATAAATATTTGTGGACTGAATGTATGTTGATAGCATTTTAAACTTTCCCACCTTCTATTTCATTTCAAAAGGAAGGAAGCAAATTCAATAAATTAAATGCTAGAAAATAGAAGGTTTTATACAACTTTTCCAAATGCTTTTGTACTGCTCCACTTCTGATGTTTACCAAGTGAGTTAGGAAATTAAAAAGCAACTACAAGCTGTTTTAATAGAAAGACAAATTCAATTTGAAATCAGCATAGAGAAATATTATTTTTGAAGGCCCATAACTGAAAAAGACTGGAAAACATATTAAATAAAACTCAGAAGAGGGTCATAGCCAATATTTGCAGCTTTGAGAGAGGAAATACACAACATTCTTAATAGTATCTAACAGTTCTTATACCATAGGGACACGAAAACTATTCATTCTGGATGACAGCTTCTCAATTCAGGTTCTTATCCTTCAACCGAGAATAAACAAGGAGTACCCTCAGAATATTCTGTTGCAAGAGCTGCCAATGCAGAAGGAATTTTAATTTCAGAAAACTCAGGTTCAAGTCATGAGTCATCTTCTCCATTTCAATCACCATTCTGGTAGACTTTTTATTGGTTAAAATGAATATTTCTTACTGCGAAAAGTAAAAATAAAAAAGAATCTAAGCAATTGGCACACTCATTTTCAAAAACTCCATTTAAACACATTTTTGTACCAACGTAAATAAAACTTGCTCAATTTTGCAATATCTTTTTAGAAAACAAAATGGTTTAGCTTAAAACTCCCTTGCCTATGTTATAAATACATCACATATCATAAATCCATATTACAGTATTTTGATTACAAGCAGCCAGTCCAAATATTTAAGGTGGAGCGCTCTGAAGAGTAAAATTCTCTGTGGGTAGCAAAATGTTGACCAAAGTTGCCTGCCAGGAAGAATCCCAGCCATGGAACAAAACCCACCCTCTGCATGGTTTCCAGATTGGTCTGGTCTTGCCTTTCTTGAAAGCATTCAATGGCTCCCTAGTACCTTCAAAAGCAAGTATAGGCCAAGAAGCTCCTCCATGGCTTGAACTCTGCTTTCTTCTTTAGCTTTATTTCTCACCACTTTCTCCATACAGAACCACTATGAGTTTCCTGCATATGCCTTCTTTTAGACCTCCATGGTTTTGCTCAAAATAGAAAACATCCTCCCAATTCTAACCCATCTTTTCTCCCTCCTCTGACTTTCCCTGCCTCTTCAGCTTAAAAACTCCTATTTATTATTCAAAACAATGCTTAGCCCAGCAATCCCACTCCTAGGCACATACCCAAGAGAAATGAAAATATCCACACAAAAATTTGTACATGAATGTTCACAGCAGCATTATTCCTAAGAGGCAAAATGTGCAAGCAACCCACTTGGTCATCAGCTAATAAACAGATCGATAAAATGTAGTATATTCATATAATAGGATACTATTTGGCAATCTAAAGCAATGAAATACTGATACACGCTACATGGATGGCTCTTGAAAACATTATGCTAAGTAAGAGAAGCCAGTCACGAAGGACCATATATTGTATGATTTCATTTGAATTAAGTGTGCATACAGAAAGTAGATTTGTGGTTGACTGGGGCTAGAAGGATTGGGGGAAAGGGGAGGTGACTGCTAATGGGTACGAGGTTGCTTTTTGGGGTGATAAAAGTGTTTGAGAATTTTTTGTGGTTATGTTTGCACAATTGTGTGAATATACTAAAGCTATTGAATTGTACAATTTAATGAGTGAATTGTGTGATATATTAATTATCTCTCAGTAAAGCTGTTACAAAAAACAGTGCTCAGATATCACCACTTTCGGTGAACTTTCTCTGATTTCTCCCTGAACAGTCTATAACTCCATCATCTGATGCCTTCTATCCTTGACACATGAATTTTATCGCCAATTTATAATAACTAACAGCAATCATTTTGTCAAATACTTTATGCCCAATATCTTAATATTGTTAATAAACCTGTGAGCTAAGTATTACTATACTGATTTACAACTGGACACATTTTCAGCGCTTTGTCATCCAACAAGACAGTTTCCCAAAGACAGAAGTTGCACAAATGTGGCCCACAGTTCTTTAATTTTTTATTTTCATTTTAGGTTCAGGGATACCTGTGTAGGTTTGTTATATAGGTAAGTAGCATATTATGGGGGTTTGGGGTACAGATTATTTTTTATCAACCAGGTAATCAGCATAGCACCTGATAGGTAGTTTTTAAATTCCCTTCCTTCTTCTATCCTCCACCCTCAAATAAGCTCCAGTGTCTGTTGTTCCCTTCCTTGTGTCTATGTGTTCTCAATGTTTAGCTCCCACTTATAAGTCCGAACATGCAGTATTTGGTTTTCTGCACAGGCGCATGTGTCTTTATGGTAGAACGATTTATATTCCTTTGGGTATATACCCAATAATGGGATTGCTGGTTTGAATGGTAATTCTATTTTAAGTTCTTTGACAAATCGCCACATTGCTCTCCATAATGGCTGAACTAATTTACAATCCCACCAGAAGTGTATGAGTAATCCCTTTTCTCCACAACCTTGCCAGCACCTGTTATTTTTTACTTTTTAATAATAGCCATTCTGACTGGTGTGAGATGGTATCTCATTGTGGTTTTGATTTGCATTTCTCTAATGATTAGTGATGTTGAGCATTTTTTCATATGCTTGTTGACAGCATGTATGTCTTCTTTTGAAAAGTGTCTGTTCATGTCCTTTGCCCACTTTTTAATGGGGCTGTTTTTTGCTTATAAATTCGAGTTCCTTATAGAATATGGATATTAGACCTTTGTCGGATGCATAGTTGGCAAATATTTCCTCCCATTCTGTAGGCTGTTTGCTCTGTTGATAGTTTCTTTTCTAGTGCAGAAACTCTTTAGTTTAATTAGGTCCTATTTGTCAATTTTTGTTTTTGTTACAATTGCTTTTGGCATTTTGTCATGAAATCTTTGCCAAGGCCTGTGTCCGGAATGGCATTCCCTAAGTTATTGGGTTTTTATAGTTTTCGGTTTTACATTTAAGCCTTTAATCTACCTCGAGTTGATTTTTGTATATGGTGCAAGGGAAGGGTCCAGTTTCAGTCTTCAGCATATGGCTAGTCAGTTATCCAAGCACCATTTATTGAATAGGGCATCTTTTTCCCATTGCTTGTTTTTCTCAACTTTGTCAAAGGTCAGATGGTTGTAGATGTGCGACATTATATCTGGGCTTTCTATTCCATTCCATTTTTCTATAGGTCTTTTTTTGTACCAGCACCGTGCTGTTTTGGTTGCCATACTCTCGTGTTACAGTTTGAAGTTAGATAACGTGATGACTCCAGCTTTGTTCTTTTTGCCTTGGCTATCCAGTAACCCAGAGTTCTAATGCAGCCTAATGAAATTCTTTTTTGATCCAAAATCACGGTATTTTTTAAAACTTTAAGTTAGTCAACAGCATTTTAAAAGCAGGAAATTTAATGAAAAAATTCATTTTTCAGCATGTCTTGAAAGTTCGAGGACCCAGTGTTAAGATTTGAACAAAGCTTTTAAATCTGGAAAACTCTCTCCTGCTTGTCATAGCTTCACTGTGCCCTACTGTGGCATATTCAGCCCACTTAACTAAATTATGCTACTTGCTTAAGGCAGCATGGACAGGAACCATGTCTATTCACCTTTGCATCCCTAGCACCTGAACAGCACCTGATAAATAGCATGGGTACAATAAATATCCCTGAACTGTTACCTCTGCCCTATTATAGAAGAGCTGTGTTTTGGAGCATGTTTCCGATTTTTTTTTTTTTTTTTTGATAATTTACCAGCCAATAAATCCCCAAAGTACAGCCCTTGCATTGGGCCCGTGGTTAAAAATAGTTCAACAAGTGTCTATCAAACCCTGGCCTTCCAGAGAAACAAAAAGAGGTAGGATCTCATTTACTCACAAAGCCGTTAGCAAATTATACTAAACTGCTAAGGTTTTAATGTTTGTCCCCTCCAAAATCCATCTTGAAACTTAGTCCCCAATGTGGCAGTATCAAGAGGAGGCACCTTTAAGAAATACTTGCACTATGAAGGCTCTGCCCTGATGAATGGATTAATCCATGAATGGATTAACGGATTAATGGGTTAATGAATTAATAGATTAATGGGTTATCATGGGACTGGGACTGGTGGCTTTATAAGATGAGGAAGAGAGACATGAGCTGGCATGTTTAACCCCCTTACCATGTGATGCCCTACGTCACCTTCAGAGAGCCCTCATCAGCAAGAATACCCTCACCAGATGTGGCCACTTGAACTTGGACTTTTCAGCCTTCATAACTGTCAGAAATAAATTTCTTTCCTTTATAAATTACCCAGTTTCAGATATCCTGTTATAAGCAACAGAAAACAAACTAATACACAAACATAACTAGCAAAATTTAAATTAGGTGTACAGATTATAGAGTTGGGCCCCTGTAGCTACCCTAAGAAAAAATTCAAGTTTAGTAAGCAAGTTTTAAATAAAAATACATGTATATGAATAATAAAACCTTACTAATTTTTAATTATCCAATTGGAATTAATCTGGTCCAGTCTGAAACTGACCTGGGAGTTTTCTATGAGGGTATATTTTGTCAAGCAAAGTAACAACATAAGTGGAATTTGCAGGAGTTTGACATACTTAGCAAAGGAGAAAATTCTTAGGGCTTTATTGAATCTGTTATTGCTTATATGAAACTTGTGCTACTTAAAATGAATCTTTAATTATTTAAAATACTTCTAACAGGACCCCTTGAAGCATTTTATTGACTCCTGGTACTGACTTCAGTGATTATATATACCGAGCTCCAAGTCAACCTTTCACTAATTCACTAGTGGTTCAGAAAATTAACCCATTTTTTTCACACCTAGTTACATTAATCATGTACATACATTGAAATACAATTAATCATGTATATATTGTACATACATGTAAAGTCCTTAATCTACTAATGTTTTTAGATAAATATATCTTTAATTTTTAAAAATGTATACTCATTATAAAAATTAGAAGAAAAAAATACTAAATTTCTCACAATTCCAACCACCCAAAGACTAACATTTAACATTTTAGTAGCGTTCATTAGAGTTTTCTAAGCATATTTTTCGCATAATTTAAATTATAAAGCAGATACATGAGTCCCTATTTTAAATTATAACTTAAAGTTGTTTTTTTTCTTTTTCAAACAGGGTCTTCTCTGTCACCCATCTGGAGTGCAGTGGTGATCATAGCTCACTGAAGCCTCAAACTCCTAGGCTTAAGTGATCCTCCCACCTCAGCCTCCTGAGTGGTTGGGACTATAGGTGCACACCACCATGCCAGGCTAATTTTTAAAATTTTGTAGAAAGGGGGTCTCACTCACCAGGCTGGTTCAAGAACTCCTGACCTCAAGCAATCCTCACTCCTTGGCCTCCCAAATTTATGGGATTACAGGTGTGAGCCACCATGCCTGGCCAACTTAAATTCTTAATGGCTGCATAATGTTGTATGATGTGTATATATCCTAATTTATATAGCTATTTCCCTGTTATTAAACATTTAAATTATGTCTTAATTTTTAGATTCATTAATAATGTTGCAATTATTTTGGTAAACAACTTTTTTTATATTTCAAAATATGTCCTCAAGGTAAATTCCCAAGAATAAAATTGCGTTGTTGGAATCTTCATCTGTATTAGCAAACTGCCATCCGGGTTGGATTGATTTTAACTCCTATCAGCAGTGGAGGCTCAATTTATTCTTTTCTCTTCTTCTGTATGTAAACTTTTTAAACTGACACATAATAACGATACATATTTCTGGGGTACAGAATGATGTTTCAATACATGTATACAGTGTGTAATGATCAAATCAGGGTAATTAACTTCTCCAACACCTCAAACATTTATCATTTCTTTGTGTTGGGAACATTCAAAATCCTGTCTTCTAGCTATTTGAAAATATACAATAAAGTGTTGTTAATTATAATCACCCTACAGTGCTGTAGCACACTAGAACTTATTTCTCCTATCTAGCTATACTTTTGTATGTGTTAACCAACCTCTTCCTATCTCACCCCTACTCTTCCTCGCCGCTAGTAACCACTAATATACCACATTTTCTTTATCCATTCATCCTTTAATGGACATGGAGTTTGGATTCATAGCTTGGCTATTGTGAATAGTGCTGCAATAAGCATAGGAGTGTGTATCTCTTCAATGTACTAATTTCCTTTCCTTTGTGTATATACCCAGCAGTGGGATTGCTGGATCATATGGCAGTTCTATTTTTGGCCTTTTGAGGAACCTACATAATGTTTTCCATCATGGCTGTACTAATTTACATTTCAGGCAACAGTGTATGTGAGTTCCCTTTTCTCTACATCCTTGCCAGCATTTATTTTGTGTTTTTGATAAATAGCCATTCTGAGTGGGGTGAGATGATATCTAGTTGTGGTTTTGATTTGCATTTCCCTGATGATTAGTGATACTGAACATTTTTTCATATACTTGTTGGCCATCTGTATACCCTGTACCCTCACTTGAGCCCCTGTAGAGGCTGCTGCCCATGGGAAAAGCTGGGTCCTGCTTATTCCCTTTGATGAGCTCCCAGAAACCTGCACTCAACTAGGTCACCAGAATTAGAACCAGAAAGGCAATTTTATCCCACATAAGCTCAGAGGGCTTTTAGCCTTGCAGACGTCCAGTTCTTCCCCTTTGTCAGAAGATAACACATTTCCTGTCTGTGTTTGGAATTCAGTGGTATTTCCTGGAATTCAACTGCCTTCCTTTCTCTACAAGTGAAGAGGACAGTTTAGAAACCCAGGCTCCCCAGAATGAGGACTGAGTCATTGGCATAAAAGTCTTGATACAATTTCCCTTGAGTGTAATTATAAAATACCTTCTGTTTTGCTTCTGGTTTCTCATACTTCTGGCCAGACATTTGACTCAAGGTCAAGTTTCTGACCTTTTCTTACATAACTTAGTTTTCATTGGATTTACACAGCTTTCCCACTAATTTGTCCTTGGGAGACAGTATGGTGCAGTGGTGGAGAGCATGAGTCTTATGACAGAGCACTCTGGGAGTGTGGCCACGGTGAAATAGGCACTGTGCTCTATAGCTGGTGGAGATGGTAAAGGGTACAAGTCCTTTGAAATGCAACTTGGCACAATCTATCAAAATTACAAATGCACATGGCCTATGATTCAATAATTCTACTTCCGGATATTTATTTCACAGATAAACTGCACAGGCAAGAAATAAACATGCACTGGATATTTATTGCATTTATGCTATGACATGATTTTATTCTAATTATAAATTACATTTTAATTATGTTATATATAAGTACTATAACTATCTTCTATGTTATTATCATTGTTATTATAGCAAAGGGTTTGGAAACAACCAAAATGTTCATCAATAGGAGACTGGTGAGATAAATTACACGACACTGAGTACTATAGAGAGTTCAAACAGAGTACTATACAGATATTTAAACAGATATTTAAAACAGAGTACTATACAGATGTTTAAACAGATGTTTAAAAAGTGAGACAGCCCTCCATGTACTGACAAGGTAGGCATTTAACATTCCGTACAGAAGGTATATAATTCACATACTATAAGAGACAATTGATTTTTTAATACGTTATCTGCATTATATATTCATGATATATTTTCTTTATGTGTAATATGTAATATATAATATCAGAAAGGCAGCTTAGAGTAGAGGATAAGAACACAGGCTCTGGAGCCAGACTGCCCAAGTCTGAAACCTGGTTCTTACTAGCTGTGTGATCTCGGACAAGTCACTTAACTTCTCTGTGTCTCAATATAATCATTTATAAAGTGGAGATAATAACGCTACTTACCTCGCAGTATTGATGAGAGCAGTAAATGAATTAATACGCATGAAGCACTCAGAACTAGGTGTGGTGCACAACAGAGAAGTTACTGTTATATACCATAAAGTGAAAAGAGCAAAGTGTGAAGGCGTATAATAACATACAACTTCTGCAAGCCTAAGATTCTTCTCTCCTTATAAATTGTGCCCACTAGTAATTGAGATGTCCCAATAACATGTTTAGTGTGGTGCTGGCCCATGGTATGTGCCCAGGAAGGGTTGTGGTACAAAGTACTGCTTGCTCTTCACTTTCATTTTACTCCAGGTATCCCCAAAACATCGATTCTCCTCCTCAAGCTGCCTGCATTCCAGAATCTGAGACCAGATTACCTGTGGATGGAAGAGTAAGGCCAGACTTTGGGGTGAGTGACACAGAGCAGCATTCAAATCCCAGACAAATCCATTACCGCTAACAGTATGGACTTGGGCAAATGGCATCAACTCTTTGAGCTTTAGTTCCCTTGTTTGTAAAACAGTGATGATGACAATATTAATAACCACCATCTTGTAGGGTTGTTATAAGGACTAGAAATAACATTTGTAAAGTGCCTGGCACTGAGGAGGCACTGAGTCCATGGCCATTATCATGAGGAGGAAGAAAGGAGGGGCTGGAAGACAAGCAGAATAGCTTTTAGTCCCAGCTCCTCCTCTTCCAGTGTAATCACACAGTGGGTTCTTCCTGTCTGCTGCACAGACAAAACCAATACACTGAGACCATGGTATTCAAGTAAAGAAAGAGTTTAAGTAACATGTCTTGGGCCAGGCAGAAGACAGTTGTCACTGAAATCAGTATCCCCAAGGCTCATGGGCTAGGGATTTTTAAGGATAGTTTTGTGGGCAGGGGACTAAGGGTACTACTAATTGGTTGAGGATGCAATCATAGGGGTCTGGAAAATGGTCCTTGTGCACTGAGTCCCCCGCTGGGTGGGACCCACAGGGCTGGCTGAGTCGTGAGCCAAAGGTCCAGGTGGGGTCAGTCGGTTGCCAGTATGCAAAAATCTGAACAACATCTCCAAAAAGCAATCTTAGGCTCTTAGGCTCTGCAATAGCGATCTTATCTGTAGGAGCAATTGAGGAAGTCACAGTTCTTGTGACCTCTGGCCACATGACTCCTGAGCAGCCAGGGATTATGGGAATTATGCCTACATTTTAGCGGAATTTAGTCTTCTCCCATAATCCTAATATCGTGGCCTTTCATTCATTTTACAAAGGTGATCTTTCGTCCCTGAACAAGGAGGGGGCTAGTTTTAGGGAAAGACAATCATCATTCTTGCTTCAAAGCTAAACTACAAATTAGATCTTCACATGGTCAGCTTTGCCTATGGCCAAGAATGGGTGAGAACAACCAGCCTCTGAGGCGAGAAGCAAGATGGAGTCAGCCATGCTAGATTCCTCTCACTGTCATAATCTTTACGAAGCGGTTCCACTAGTGTTGGGGATGGGTTAACTGCTGAAGACCAGTTAGTGAGTCATGTCCTCATTTAGCCTCCTGGGAAAAGAGAGCATCTGGGTTAAGTAGACGCATTATCATTCTCAATTATGCCAAATAGAACAATTTTGGCATAGGTCACCAGTCAGGAACTACACCGTGCAGTACGCTAAACAAGTATGACATTTTTTGAGCGCCTACTGTGTGTCAAAGGTTGTTCCCAGTCCTAAGGATACAGCCACCAACAGGGCAGGTGAAGCCCCTGCTCTCATAGCACCTACATCCCAGCAGAAGTGAGGCAAATCTAAGCAAGCACAGAGAATGAGGACTGTGTTTGCAGGGTGCTGCCCGAGTGAGGTGGTCTTGAAAGTAAATTGTGGGGCTCAGGAAGTTAGTTTGGGGTTTCGGTATGCTTTTTTCACACTGAGGATGTTCTAGTCTCTAGTTTTCGAAAGATTGAGGACTTCAGACATGTTTGTCATCCAAGAAGAAGAGGAGAGGTCAAGTTAAAGATCCAGACACGAGTTTAAATCCTAGCTCTGACATTTACTCGGGACTGTTCTCATTATTGACAGGGTAGCAAACGGGCTGGAAAACTGCTCATCATCAATGTCCTCTCCAATTCCGACCCTCTGGGATCCCCCCGCTCAGTTAGGCATCAACCATAACATCCATGTGAGGTCACCGCAAAATTAACTTAATATCATTTGTATGCCTTTGCAGACTTTTATTTTTTCACTTTCCCTCTTGCTGAGAGTCATGTGCAGCTCTCTGCATTAGGGAGTCAAGTTGTTACTATTCTGGAGCAAAAGGTTGAATTTTTGGCAAGATGCAGATAAGCAAAACCCTGTGTGTGCCTGTAAAACTAAATAGTAATTGCAAAGTATCTCTTACTATGAGCCCAACATGTTTCCCAGATTTTTAAATATCCAGTTTTAAATTCATGATTCTTCAGAGAAATGCAGGAAAGGAAAATAAATCTTCTCTTTTATATATAAGTGCCTCAGGGAAAACAGAACTTTATGTAAATAGCTGTAGGTGGTGATGTAATAGTATCACAACAAGCCCCTATAAATTTTGGAGTTCTCCAAGTGGGCTATGGAGCAATGGCTAAAACTTTGCAAATTCTGTTCCTTCTCCCTGGAGTACTCTCCTCCTAACTCCCCTCTTGCTCCTAATCCACTTGAAGAATTTCTAATTTTCTGGCTGGGCGTGGTGGCTCACAACTGAAATCCTAGCGCTTTGGGAGGCTGAGGTGGGGAGATCACTTCAGGTCAGGAGTTCGAGACCAGCCTGGCCAGCATGGTGAAACCCCATCTGTACAATAAATACAAAATTATCTGGGCGTGGTGATTCACACCTGTAGTCCCAGCTACTTGGGAAGCTGAGGCAGAAGAATCGATTGAACTGGGAGGTGGAGTTTGCAGTGAGCCGAGATCGTGCTACTGCACTCCAGCTTGGGCGACAGAGTGAGACTCCGTCTCAAAAAAAAAAAAAAAAAGAATTTCTGATTTTCCTTCAGTTGCAACTGACACATCTCTTTCTTTCAGAAGCCTCTGTGACCTCTCAAGACTGGGTAGGTGCCCTCCTCTGTGTTCCCTTAGCAATCTCTATCTTTATCAAATGATTTAAATAAGCTTTACCACACTATTTAAGTAAAATTCTTTTTCACCCTTGACCTCAGATGCATGAAATCAGTTGAAACATAATCCTTGGTTTGTAATGAATGCACTATTATCACTGCTATGCTTGGCCTTGTTTTATAATCAGTATTTGATTTCATCTGTGTATTTATTTACAGTACTGCCCAAGAGAAATATAATACAAGCCACTGCCCAACAGAAATATAATGCAAACCACATTTGTAACTTTAAAATTGCTAATAGCTCCATTTTAAAATGTAAGAAGTAGCAGACAAAATTAATTTAAATGTTTTATGTAACCTAATATATCCAAAAGGTTATCCCTTCAACATTAATCAATTATAAAAATTATAAATGAGTTACTTACATTCTTTTTTGCATATAAAAACTTCAATATCTGGTATATATTTTACCCTTAGAGCATATCTCAGTTAGATCTAGTCACACGTCAAGTGAATGGACTAAACATCCATATTACACAGCACAGGTTTATAGTAAAACTAACTCCCTTGAACTCACAACCCAAAACAAGAAGTGAAATATTATCAATAACTTATATATACATCTGGACTCTTCCTTCAAACGGCTTTTGGTCAGCTGGTCTGCCTCTTAACTAGGTTTTGAGTTCCTGGAGGACAGAACTTGTATAATATATAGATGTTAGTGTCTCTTTGTCTCCTCAAGGTTTGGTCCCTAGACCCCAGGTGTCCCTGAGACACTTTTAGGTCAAAAAGATTTTTACAGTGGTATTAAGACATTATTTGCCTTTTTCACTGTGTTGATATTTACACATATTTCAAAAGCAACAGCATGTAAAACCGCTGACACCTTAATCAAGGTAGGGATAACCAAACTTTACTAGTAGCCATTGTCATCTTCAGTGCTATGCACTTTGGGCTTAAAAAGAGAAAGTCAAGTTTTACTTTAAAATGTCCCTGAGGAAGCGGTAAAAATGTATTAATTGTATTAAACCTTGACCCTTGGCTGCGCAACTTTTTAAATAGTCTGCGTGATAAATGGGGAAAGTGTATACAGCACTTGTGCTGAATACTGAAGCACAATGGGTGTCCAGGAAAAGCGTTTGTGCAATTGAGTTGTGAGCTCATCACTTTCTTCATGTAACATCATTTTTACTTGAAAGAACAACTGACAGACAAGCATTGGTTATTCAGACTTGGGAATTTAGAGGACATTTTCTCAAAATAAACAAAGGAAACCTGTGACTTCAAAGAATACAACTAACAATGTTTATTGCCAATAATAAAACTTAACCTTAAAGTGAAAACTCAAATTTTGGAAATTTGTTTGTATCCCTGTAAATTTCACAGCTTCCCAATACCTAGGTGCTTTCTGAAGAGATCAGTGGTGATATTAAAAAATATGATTTATTTTCAGTGATTGTATAAAGAAGTGGCAACATTTGGATAATATGTGCAACTCAGGGAGCCAGTATTTTCCAAATGACCGATGTATGATGTTACAAAAGTCATGCATAGGTAAAAGAAGTGCACAATAAACCAGTGGATTTTAATGTTAACAGCTAACAACATGTTCATTGATATGGTTTCATATTTTACATTGTAACTAACCTTTAAGATACCACTACTTAATTGAGTTTTGAAATAGTATCAAAAAACGTTATTCACAATCCCCGGGCTACTAAAATATTCCTTCCTTTTCCAATTGCAGATGTATGTTTTCTTCTTCATATATTTCAACTGAAAAATATATTGCACTAGACTGAATCCAGAAGTAAACATGAGAATCTAGCTACTTTTTATTAAGCCAGACATTAAAGAAGCTTGCAAAAATGCAAAACAATGGCAATCTCTTCACTAATATTTTTTGCTTTGGAAAATATAGTTATTTTTATGAAACACGTATTGTTCGTGTTTCTATGCAATAGGTATATTACTGTTACTTTCAAACAAGTTAATCAATACTTTTTTAATTTCTCAGTTTTAATGTCTAATATAATACAGTAGATTTTTTTTTTTTTTTTTTTTTTTGAGACGGAGTCTCGCTCTGCTGCCCAGGCTGGAGTGCAGTGGCCAGATCTCGGCTCACTGCAAGCTCTGCCTCCCGGGTTCACGCCATTCTCCTGCCTCAGCCTCCTGAGTAGCTGGGACTACAGGCGCCCGCCACCTCGCCCGGCTAGTTTTTTGTATTTTTTAGTAGAGACGGGGTTTCACCGTGTCAGCCAGGATGGTCTCGATCTCCTGACCTCGTGATCCGCCCGTCTCGGCCTCCCAAAGTGCTGGGATTACAGGCTTGAGCCACCGCGCCCGGCCATAATACAGTAAATATTGATAGCTATAACTAACAACAATACAAGCTCTTTGAGAGCCTCAATACTTTTTAAGAGTATAAAGTATTTCTAAGATGAAAAGATGAAGAACCATTAGCCTAGGATATTTCCTAATACATAGTGAGTTTTCATATGTTTATACCACCTTAACAAGTGATCCAAGTTAATATCGCCAGTGATTGGGCAAATCACTAATATTCCTGATGCCAGGCAATAAGAAGACACAACATTATTTCCATGGTATTCCTAACAAAATGCACATCCTGAATCTAATCATGAAGAAGCGTTAGACAAACCCGAATGGACAGACGTTCTACCAAATATTTTGCTTGTACTTTTCAAAAGTGTCAGTATTAAGAAAGACAAAGCAAAAGCAGTTTACAGGAGACTAAAGAGACATGACAACTGAGTGCCGCATATTATCCAGGAACTTCTTTTACTAGATTTAAAAAATTAAATTTTATACACACACACACACACAGCAATTGGAAAAAAATCAGAATAAAGTCTATAGATTACCAAATGTTGTTTTAATATTTACGGCAATTGGAAAAATCAGAATAAAGTTTGTAGACTGGACAGTATGTTGTTTTAATATTAATTTCTTGATTTTAATCATTGTACAGCAGTTATGGAAGACAGTGTTCCTGCTTTTAGGAAATATACACTCAGTGGGAGAAAGGGTGTAACTTTTGCAGTTCACTCTCAGATGGTTCAGAAAGCAATATGAGAGAGTGAGAAGAGAGGTGACCAAACATAAAATGTTTATATTTGGAATCTGGGAGAAGGGTATTCAGGAATTTTTTGTATTATTTGTAAAACTTTTCTGTTGGACATTATGTTAAAATAGGTTTTTTTTTTAAGTTTACTAAATGAAGACATTTCTAGAAACCCCACCTTCTTCAGTTTTTGGATTTAGGGATTAGAGGTGTTAGAAGGATGAAGTGAAGGAAAAAGAAAATTCTCTTAATGGTTATTATTATCTTCTTATATTGCATTAACCATTTGTACTCAAAATGCCTCCAGAATTTACCTCCTTCCTTGTGATTTTTCTTAAAAGGGCCTTTAGATCCCTGAAATTGAGGTTTTCATTACATGAACTCCAAATTATTTTTTTTCCACTTTGATGTAGGGGAAAGAGGATGTTTCACCAGTTTCTAACACTGAACCTAGAGGGAAAAGATAAATTATAAAATTACTCTTGGAAGAATTGATAGACACTTGAGTCATATCTTAGCTCGTTAATCATCAGGAGTTGGGGCAGTTCACAAGGAATGTTAACAGAAGCTGCTTCTCAATTTGAGTAGGCCCTTGATGCCAGGGTCAGCGGCGAGACACTGTATCTGTGATTCTTCATTCCTCTCCTCTGGTCTGAAAGCTCATTGCTTGTGGCTTGTGGCTTGACTGTTTTGAGACTGAAAAAGGGGCCTGGGCCTTCTAGGGTTGGCTGAAAATGTGTGTGGTTTAGAGTCTAGCCCTGTATCTAATTAGAAGCAGACCATAAAAGTGAGTGAGAGCTTTTTTTAACAACACGCCTTCAGTCTTAACATTTCAATTCTGCAAAGGTAGCCTCACCGGCCTCCCTCTAGTGGTCCTGAGTAAGATCGTCTTGGCCAGTGGAGCCATTGTGTTTCTGATTAATGTCTTCCTGTTCCGGAAGGGTTTACGAGCGCTGGTTTCTTATTTGAAGAGCAAGAACCTTATAACTTATAGTTACTTGAACCCAAGCTAAGGACGTTAAAATCTAGAGAGGTCAAGGAAATCTCCCAAGGTCACAGAGTGACTTAAGGGCTAAATCAGGACAGGAACATCAGTCAGCCCCCAGGACATCTCGAGGGCGAACCTACTGGCTTCTCAAGCATACTGAAAACTCTCAAAGACATACTTAGAATACAATACTAACCCTTTACTCCCTTCATAGTGCACCCGCTGCAGAGCCCTTCATAGCCTGCAACTCATTTTCTACCATTCCCCTGACTGCTCCCAGGCTCCCCGGGCCTCAGCCACCTGCTTTATTTTTAGTATACAGAGTGCAGAATCTTCTGACAGACGATTGTGCATCTATCTATTTATTTATTGTCCATCTTTCACATGAGAATATAAATGCCATGAAAGTAACATTTACATGTCCAGGGATTAACCTACCACAGTGACCAAGACATAATGGCTGAATAAATGAATTATCCCACATACCCAATTGATTTCAAAATATTTGAAAACTTGTTTTGGATTATGCTAATAATAGCACAGAGAAATGTATTGATGAATGCATGTAAGCCCTCAGCTCCCTACTTGGAAGTAGCTGCTCCTGAAAAGCTCTTGCTTTCTTTGTTCAGACAAAATGAGTTTGAGAAACACTGAAAACTGCAACCAATCCAATCCCAATATCTTACTATACAGCTGTTTAATGTGCGGGAGACATGTGTAGGTGTACCATTTACCATTTTGCTGAGTTCTTGTTTGAATAGTAGGCTTAATAAGGGCAGAAAGCATCTTTCTCCACTCCCCTTTTAAAAATTCACCATTCCCATTTCAAGCAATCACCTAGAAAGGCCCTTTGACCAACATTCCTTGAGCATGAACAGGAAGAAGATCATAGCTTGGACAAGAAGGGGGGTCATAGCTTGGAGAGTCACTGGCACCAGCCCTACAAGTGGACACTTGCCTTCACTCTTCTACAAAAGTTGCAGGTGAGACTAACTTGACCCCTTTCACTCTTGGCTGACTTACAATGGGAACATGGGATGCAGAAGGAACATTTAGGGGCGACAAATCTGAGAAACAAGTGTGTGTTGAGCATTTACTATTTGACTGGCTCTTTGCAAGGAGCTTTTTGTTAATATTTCACTTGATGCCTACAACATTCCCATAAAGTAGATTTTCTCTTTTCTGCAAATCAGGAATTGAGGTCTGGAAAGATGAAGCAATTGCCCATGGTCAGATAGGTAGCCAGTCATAAAGGCAGGGTTTGAACCCAGGCAGCCTGACTCCAGGGTCTTCTACCACCCTACAAAGGAGTCTGATGGGCAACTGTGCTTTTGTGGTTCATGCTTGTAGATGAGCAGTTAACTCTCCTTCACTGACTAAGTCCTATTCAGGACACTGCAGGGATACAAAGAGATCAAGGGTTGACCCCAGTTCTCCAGGATGTATCTGTTTAGTTGGGGAAAAAAGGCTTAAAGGTAGTGGTTATCTTTTGGGAGTTGAGATGGGGGTGGGGATGACTGAAAGAGACACAAGGGGCTTCTGAGAGCTAGGAATATTGTTTCTTGACCTGGTGCTGGTTACAGCAAGCGTGTGAAACACTTTGTGTGAAACTCCACCTCTTTGTGTATATTGTATATTGCAAAAGGCATAAAATCGGGGCATTGAGTCAGGACTCTGCGAAATGTAGGAGCTTCAAAAGAAGCAACGAGACATTCTTTCCCACAGCATTGATGTCTGGGCCATTCTCCAGATCTTCTGACTAATCGTCTCTCTAATTAAGGGCTAGTCGGGTGAGAGATTGAGATTTTGCAGGGTCTTTAGTATCAAAATTCCCAAAGTGGGCCCACCTCAAACTCAGTTTGGTTGTAAAGCAGAGTTAAACAAACATCTTAAGTAAATTCTAAAATGTTGTAAATAAGGAGTAACCCCCCCAGAATAAATCTGTTATCACATATGCTTGTAAAATCCCAGGTTAAGCAACTTTAGATTCCTTTTGTAACCACACGACTTGTCAGAGCCTTTAATATATTGACATGAATTGTGAGTCTCCAGAAGGGAGTTATATTTTGCAATTTTTCTCAAACTTATTTTACTATAGAATCCTTTTTTTTTTTTTCTGAACATTTTCAGAATTAATGTTCTAGTGAACACATTTCAGGAACTGCTATTGTAAAGTTCGGATTTACAGATACAGTTCAACCAAAGATCATGGATGCTGAAAGTCATCTTTCAAAGCATTCCTTGAAGATTTTCTGGATTACCCCCAGTGTCCCTCAACAAGCCAGGAGAGCTGGTTCAAAGCACCAAATAAAATACCCCATAACCTAAATGCCTGGATAAATGATAGGGGGAGAGGAGAGTTGGAGAGCAGAGGAGAGTTGAGGTGCAAAGAGGGAAACTTGCAGTTTATCTTGAAAGGTCTCTTCATAAATTAAGACTCTTTAGGTTGCAACTAATTGCAACCACCAGAGTCATTTGGTTGAACAAATGATTATTTACGATGAGGGCTTTCTCTTGGAATCCAAGAGTGGCTGACTCTGGGTGTAAAGGACAAATTGGAACCAGACACCTGGATGTGATCAAGGCTTCCTCAGTGCCCCCTCATTCTTACCTCTGTTTTTGTTTTGTTTTGTTTTCTGCATCTTGGTCCACAAGATGGAAAATAGGGTGACCAGCAGTTGCAGAGCATGTCCTGTCATCTAGAGAGTGACTCAAGTGACACAATTGCAAATTCCTGAGGAAGAGATTTTGGCCAGGCTACTGGCCATCCAGGAGGTCAGTCGTATGCCATGTCATATGCCAGTCACACCAAGACCATGTGGATGGAGGGATGCATTATGGACATTCACATAAAGGTGGTGAGCCGGAAGACCATCCAATAGGTGGCCGTTCAAATCCCAGGATTTATTTTATGTGTATCTGCTTTTTTACAAGTACTTCTTTGCCTTCCACATAAATAAATAAAGAAATGGTGTTTTTGATGACCAGGGAACTTTCAGTTCCTCAGAATCATTATTGAGAACATCAACTCTCCTTTATTGACCTACAGATGTGTCACATGGAGGGGCACTGCTGACTGTGCTGGTCATCTCTGAAAATCATTTTCCCCAAGTAACACGAGAGGAGTTTGCCCTTTTTAAAATGATTTGTTTCTTTCTCCTAAAATTTGAGTGTGAAGGGAAATGTGGTCAATTAACAATACACATTTTTGGAAACTGGTTATTTGAAGCTCCACTGTGCCAGATTTCAGTTGTTTTCAGCTCTTACATCCTCCATATTTAATGCTATCGTTTTTGAAAACGGATTGACTTCAGAAGTATTTTTCTCTTGCTTTGGAGATTTTGCACATTGGCCCAAACAGGTTTTTATTTTCCATTTTAATTTATACAGTATAAATACGATGTTGGACTTCTTTGGAGTTAACAGTTTCACTGTGCAGATGTTTCTTGAAAGCCTTTTCAATTCATAGTGTTGGTTTAAAAAAAAAATTTTTTTTTATTAGCCTGGCTGCCTGCCAGGAAAAAAAAAAAAAAAAAGTACTATTCCGTTTTGCATAGAACTGTAAGATTTCCTTTCTTCTTGTTCTTTCCCCACCCCCAGCTAGCTACATGACTATTAGGATTAAAGATGCCACAGTGACATCTTGTGGTCAACCACCGGAGACACAGCAAAACATGTCACAGTGGGATGAGAGGAGTGACCTAGTTCATTCTCCCACAAGCATTTCTTGATTTACTTTACTTGCTTTTTATTTACCATTTGGCTCAAATTGCTCTGGATTTCCACGTTGGTTTGCTTTATGGAAAATGTTCAACTTTGGCCCCATAGAAAGGATAAACACTCTGTGTTCTGGAAACGAAAGGAGCAATATAACTCTTGCTTTTGGCTTTTGTTAGACCCCTCATAAAAAGTGTTGTTCAAGTCACTCAGTAATGACTGAAAGATATTGAAATATTTTTCCTAAAAAAGGTGACAGGAAACAATGACTCTAAATGGGCTTTCATTCATTATTCTAATTCTAAGCTTTCAGAAATGAATTGGTTTCTTTACGTCACTTGCATAATATTTAAACAGAAATGTATAGATAATAACACCACACTCTTTATCTATTGTGGGGTTATTATTTACCCATCTAGTGTCAGTGCAGATCAAATCTGCTTGCATCATTTTTGACTTTTAAAAGAAAAATACACAAAATATTATACAGTAATCAAAAATTGTGTTTACCAGAAATGTGGCATAACATGAAATATATGATATAATGTTAAAAACGCAAGACACCAAATTATGTATCATGTACGATCCTATATACAGATCAATGTGAATAGCTACATGGATGTGAATACCTACACAAGTGTGGATGTCAACATCAATATCAAGGTTCATGTGGACAGTGTAGACACAGAAATAAGCCCAGAAAGAAATACACACACTGATATTTTCTGTTTCATGTTTTCATTTATTTCCTTATTTTCATTAATTTTCTTGTTTTTCTCTATTTTTTTCATTGCTTCTTAACTGAGCATATGTTAAAATCATAATCAGGAAAAATACTCAGCAGTTTTTAAAGGATCAAATTTTTCTTTGTTTATATATAGAATACCTCCCTTTTGGGATGACACAAACATAAAAAAAAAATTCCTGCAAGTGGAATGCATGGAAATGCATTGAGATGCGAGAACCTAAGTGAATCATGGGAGGGACAACAGCAAATGCTTGACAGCATTGAAATGCCTAGAATCCCAGAAATATAAAGACGTGACCAGTCTCCTAGATGCCTTCTCCATGGAGCTGATGGGTAGGAGAAGGTCTCCCTGGGGTCTATGGGGAGGGACACTCTCTGCAGCAGAGGTTTGCCAATGCCTTCCAGAAACTATAAAGTAATTCAAGTTTGTCTGTGGTGCAAAATGTACACCTGATTATTCAGTAGCTAACATATGCCATGTGCTGTGCTAGAATTTTGACAAATTAATTATAATCCTGACAATTCCACAATGAATTTATAAAGGTGAGAAAAATGAGACTTGGAGAAGTTAAGTGCCCCGAATCACACAACTAACAGAGCTGGATTTAAACTCAGTTCTATTGGGCCCATGTTCTTTGTACTATACCTCCCTCTCACTGTCCTTTTCAGCGGGTGGAATTCTCTACACACACTTTTAATGACCCACATCTTCAGAATCGTAAGACCAAATTCCTTTAAGAGCCGTAGAAATATATCCTGAAGAAGAATCCCCATTAGGTGCTCTTCAAGGTCCACTGTCAAGGTGAGCATTTTTTGTCCATTGGTTGCTCATGTTTCCATGGAAGAGAGGTTTCCTGCACTACTTCCCAGGATGCAGTGGCACGAGTAAACTTCAGCTTGCCCGTCTTCCCCCTCCCTCACTTGGCCTATTAGGCAGAATAGTGGTATATCTGATTGGTGTTCTTGGATCACACTAACCAAGGGGCAGGACCACCGCACTGTGAAGGTAACACCTATAAAGCTATCAGGCCCCTTCTTGCTAATCAATAAGTGTACTACAGTACTGATAAAATGTTAATGATTTAAGCTGAATTAGTTGATTTTAAAGTTCCAATGGAAAAATAAACAAGAGTGAGCAAGAAAACCCTGAAAAAGAATAATTATGAGATTTTTTTCAAACAAGAAATTAAAGTATTTTGTAAAGCTATAGTATTTAAAAATGTGTAATGCTGATGGGTGAATAGACAGAGATCAATGGAAAAGAATAGAAAGTCCAAAAATAGACACAAGAGCATATGGAAATTTCATATATCACAGAGGTTTAATGTATATTAAGGAATAGAATCTCAAATCAATGAAGAAAAGATAGATTATTTCAATTAAAGGTTTTAGAGTGTCTGGAAGGCTATTTATTTATTTATTTATTTATTGAGACAGAGTCTTGCTCTGTTGCCCAGGCTGGAGTGCAATGGCACAATCTTGGCTTAGTGCAACCTCTGCCTCCTGGGTTCAAGTGATTCTCCTGCCTCAGCCTCCCAAGCAGCTGGGATTACAAGCGCCCGCCACCACACCTAATTTTTGTATTTTTAGTAGAGATGGGATTTCACCATGTTGGTCAGGCTGGTCTCAAACTCCTGACCTCAGGTGATCCACCCACCTTGGCCTC
>NW_012103443.1:1473412-1474187 GCF_000951045.1 Mandrillus leucophaeus
AAATTTTAAAAAAGAATTAATAATCTCAAAGCAAATAATATATTTTTATTTATAACATACATAAAACATGGAAGCCACAAAATTCTGCAAAACAAGATCAAACTAGAAAAGACAGAACTGACAGGAAGACTATATATGCAATAGACACAGTGCTAAATTTCCTAAATATATAAAGAATTCTTAAAAATCCACAAGGAACAATGACTCAGTTTGAAAATAGACAAAGAATATGAACCAACTCTTGCCAGCAAAGACAACTCAAATGAATCTTAAAACATGAAAAGGGGCTCAACATCACTCACAATCAAAGAGATGCACACTGCAACTACTGGGAGGTATGATTTTGCATGAAGCACCTTGGTGGAAACCAAACTTTGTAGCAGACAGCACGGGGAAACAGGCATTCTCTTACATTGCCGGTGGAAGTGGGAATTAGGTTTAGAGCTGCATACAACAGAAACCTCTGTGAAGGGCAACCTATAAATGCATGTACCATTTGACCCAGCTATTACACCTCCAGGAATTTATAGTTCAAAAGATCCTCACACGTACAAAATGACATGTGTACACAGCCTATCACTGCAGCAACGTTTGAAATAACAAAAGGCTAAAAAGATCATAAATATCCACACACAGAATATTGGTTAAATAAATTATAATGCATCCACATTAAAGAATACTGTGTAGCTATTTTTAAAATGAAGAAGCTCTTTATGGGTTGATATAAATAATTGCCAAGATATATTGTCAAGGTAAAAAAGAAAAAAAAAAAAAA
>NW_012103443.1:1474772-1526541 GCF_000951045.1 Mandrillus leucophaeus
AAAAAATGCTAACAGTGGTTAGTTAAATACCCAGAGAGAATATGGTATCTGAATGGCTCAACCACAAAGCATCTGCTGCTTTCACCCAATCAGAATGGTGAGAACTTTCATGGTGCCCAAAGCTGTGCGCTCCACCTGCCTGCTAGGGTTCGCCTAATAGTAGAAAACAGGGAAAGGTCCCCAGGGAGGCCTGAGCACTCCCTGCCATGTCCTCCAAAAAAAGGGCCTTTAAAAACATACGAACGTTTCTTTTTAATTAATTGGCACTCTAATTAACAATATTTTTGTGTTAGTTTTAAGATACAAATAATAATAATAATGGCCTTCTCTCCAACTTTGGAAGCAAGAGAGGATCCCTCAGGACCCAAAATCACCTTTAAATTGCCCACCTTTCTGTTCTTGATCTCTCCTCCTGAACTCCAAATAATAACAAAAACAACTGAGATTTGTTGCCCACCAGACTCTGCTTAGATGCTCACAGCAATCCTAGGATGTGAAAATTCTTATTATCCTCATTTTTAAAAGAATAGCAAAGGCTCAGAGTTTAAATAACTTTTCCAGAATCACACAAAGCTAAAAAGTAGAAAGGTTGAAATTCCACCACATACTGATCTGACAATAAAATTATTCTTCTTTCTCTGTATCAAGCAACTTCCCAATCCTCCCTCTACTATTTTTTTGACACCCACTTAGCACTCTCTCTTTGATTATCTTCCTAGTCTTCCTCACCAGAATATTAAATTTCATACATTCCTCTGGCTTCAGGATCTACAAATCTAGTGGTTCTCCACCCTGGCGGTGCATTGAATTCTTAGGGAGATTTTAAATTACACTTATGCCCAGAACTCACCACCCAGACACTGTTCTAATTGGTCTTGAATGGGCTCTAGGAGTCAGTTTTCCACTCCCTACCTCCATCCAAGGAATGTCTTACTCAACTGTTTATCCTCAGTGCCTAGCAGGGACTAAGTATTTGTTGAATGAATGAATGAATGAATGAACGAACGAACAATCAAGTATAGGATAAGGTAGAAGCCAACACTTAAGTTGGACAATAAAACAGAAACAGCCATGAAAGACCTAAGCTCATTGGAAGCTGGGTACAACTGCAGAGTCATTTTGATCTTCTGCATCCCTGTAACCGAGTCCAGAGGAAGGTGCATCCCTGTAACCCAGTCTAGAGCCCTACACAATGGAAAACTATAAATAGCAGCCCTGAATCACATGAGGGTTATGTAATATAAGGTTCACAGAACACTGCTGCCTTTATCACTCAGGCTTAAGTTGCACTGAAATGGAAACTCAGCTGATGCCCTATGTATTAGTTTCTTCAAAAGATGAAAGACTCCCTACTTTTGCCCATTTATTGGCCCGTATTTGTGGCAGTGGTCCTGGGACCCTTCCCGCTAAGGGATTCCTGCTGTCTTTCCAGATAACAAGTGGGCAATTTTAGCAAAATAATTATTTTTATTTGTGAAGATAACACCAGAATCTCCCCTGATCACATGAGAAGCAGTGCACATGGGCTTTTCAGACACTTGGGAGCACTGAATCACAGGCTCCGGTAAGGAGATGGGCTGAACCAGTTTGTACAGTTCCAGAGAGGTCACCCCTGCTACTTCCTCCAATGGAGATTTGCCGATCAACTGAAAACCCAAATCAACTCTGTGACATGTAACTCTTCTTAGAAGAGGCTTGTGGTGATCCCAGAGCTACCTCTGAATACACAATTGATTCTCACTGGTTGGTAAAGGGGGACTTTGAAATAAATTTTTCCACGAGCAAAAGAGTGCATAGACTGCGGCAGAGATCGGCATCGACATTCTCCTTTTCTTCCTCCGTGTGTAACTAGCCCTCATTCCTCAGCCTTGCTTGCACTTAGGCATGGTGTGTAACTGTGTTCTAGCAGTAGAATGTGAGCAGAAGTGAGGGGCAACATGTCCAGACCTGGCCATGTACATTTCTCCATGTTTCCTGTGCCTGCTGGATGGCTACAACGCAGACACTTCCTGGCGAGAGTCTGGAAGCTCCAGGTTGAAGATGCTAGAGCATCACCAATCTGGATCCCTGAACGATTTGCTGCAGGAAAGCCATCCTGTCATCCTTTTTATTGTCCAGGGCTGTCATAAGAACAAAAAATAGGCTAGGCACGGTGGCTCATGCCTGTAATCCCAGCACTTTGGGAGGCTGAGGAAGGCAGATCATGAGTTCAGCAGTTAGAGATCAGCCTGGCCAACATGGTGAAACCCCGTCTCTACTAAAAATACAAAAATTAGCTGGGCGTGGTGGCGGGCACCTGTAATTCCAACTACTCCGGCGGCTGAGGCAGGAGAATCATTCGAACCCAGGAGGAGGAGGTTGCAGTGAGCCGAGATCGCAACATTACACTCCAGCCTGGGCGACAGGGCCAGATTGTCTCAAAAAAACAAACAAACAAACAAACAAAAAAAGAACAAAAAATAAACTTCTAATGTGTTTGAGCCACTATACAACATAAGGTCTATTGCTTACAACAGTTAGCCTTCCCCATCTAATTATATATATGTTATTAACATGTCATTATACTTGGGCTTCAAGGACAGGAATTCCTCATTTGCTTTGGAAGAAACGATCACTCTGAATGACCTATCCAAAAGCTATTTTGCCAGCCTACCTTTGTCCCCAGGAGGCCCTGGGTTTGATACATTCAACATTCTTAACACTCTAAAACCAGGAGTGGATGTTTCCAAGGATCATCTAGTTGATCTCCGATGTAGATGAGGCAATTTCCCAAATTTCGTATCAAAACATGGACACTCCAAGCAAAGGCTTTTGTAATGGCCCAAACTGGAGGAAAGGGATGCTTCAACTACACTGCATTACACAACATTTGCATTGCACAACAGGTGGTTTCCTAGAACAGTCACACAAAGTTGAGATTTTTATGAGCCTGATGATACATCAAGAAGATTAAGAAGAATCTGTCTTTAAAGACCTTCTTGCAGTTCAGATCATCACAATCCACTTTCTCTACCTAAGTATTTTTTGAATTATCATAGATTTGTTTTGTTTTGTTTTTAGTTAAACACAACCTACATTTTGCAGAAGCCACCAATGATGATTCTACTGAGGCATGGGCAGGGGCAGAATGAAGAAAAAGACAAGAGAACACTTGAGATCAGAGGTATCCACTCTTTTGGCTTTCCTGGGCCAGAGTGGAAGAAGAATTGTCTTTATATCTACACATAAAATACACTTAACACTAACAATAGCTGATGAGCTAAAAATAATAACAAAAATTGCACAAAAACCTCATAATGTTTTAAGGAAGTTTACGAATTTGTGTTGGATCACATTCAAAGCCATCCTGGGCCACAGGTTGGACAACTTGCTTTAGACGAAAGTGAAAAATAATATTCAGTCCAGACATCAACAGTTGCACAGCAGAAAGGATTTCTGGGCAAGAAAGCAGGTAAAGAATATTCAATGAACAGATTAGGTTAATGAGAAGATCTTACACTTGTCAGTGAAGTTGGTAGAATGCTCTCTGGAATTGACAAATGGAAGACTCTATTGGACATTTTAAGCCAAATGTAAATGTCTGGCGGTATAAGACAGGGGAACTCAAGAGCCCAACTGATGCTCCTCCAACTGCAGCCAGAAGAGGAACAGGGCTACAGGAAGCAGTAACGATGTCTGGCACTGACTTGGGAAAATGGCTGGGAAATAACTGTGGAGAAGAGCTCCAACAACAAAATAAACATAAAATGGATTCTCCAAGTAATAAGAAAAAAAAGGAAATTCTTAAAACTCTGGATCCTGACAGGAAAGGGCATATCCAGGTAAGAAGAAATCTATCCTTCCTCTATGTCAGAGAGAAGATTTGGCACAGTCTGCAGAACTTTACCATGTTGTATTCAAACTTCACCGTTCTAGAAACCTTATTTAATTATCTCCTCAGCCATCAGGTCAAATCTGAACTCAATGACTTTGGAAAGCTTCCCACATGAGCTTTTCAGCAGAGTTTTATATGCTGTTCGGAAAGAAGAGGCAGTGTGGCTGTGGCTTTGGAGCAGTAAACTCCAAATTCTTGAGTGCCTGCCTCCTCAATAAAATACTATTGAGCACGCAGCACAATCTATGTATACTTATTTATTCATAAAGCATTTGTATATGCTACTGTACTAACATGTTATACATGATACAAAACATCTTCCCAATCATAGTAATATTAAAAGGATACATTTAAAAGAAACATTAAAGAAGATATAACATTTTCTTCCTATGCCTTATGTGGATTGTCTTGTGCGCCTCATGTTGGACACCATGACCTTAAATCCTGGTCCCAGAACAGAGACCTTGTCTTTAAAAGAGTGATTGTCATTTCAAAAAGAGATGAAAAACTCTTGGCTTATGTGACACTAAAGTGATGCTTTTAAAAAGTTGTCCCTCAGTGTCTAGGTTGAGAGTGTGGATTGCATATTATCTACTAATGCTGTACTTGAAGTCTGTTGCCTGAGTAACCAGAAGAATGACATGGAAATAGAGATCCTTAAGGAGATAAGCCATGCTTTATTTATCTTGCCTCCCTCTAGGGCTAGCCCTAGGGGACATACTGGGTCCTCAGGGATGCCTGTTTAAATCAAACATGAATGAATGAATGAATGAATGAATGTGTGAAAAACATTTTTAAGCCACAGGAAAAACACAATTAAGATGCAACTCTCACCTGTCAGTGAAAAGTCTCCTTCACAGGTAGAATGCACAACTTCTGCCTTGCCTACAATTTAGAACTCCTGGGACCAGAACTCAGCCAAATTCTTCCTCATATCTTATCAGGAGCTCTCCTTCAAAGGCCTTCAGGGTCTGGGCAGGTACCATATATACCTAAAGAAGATCAAGAAAGGCAACAGGGAGAAGTAGTGCAAACTGTCAAAATGGAGAGTGCTTAAGGACTGACAAGGATGGCCATCTTCTCCTCCATTAGGCTAAGTATTTTTACCTGGGCGTCTGATGGTTTTGACTTGTCTTATCAACTACATTGTAAGCTTAAAGAGGCCGAGGAATGTGGGGCATCTCTCCTTTCTTCTGTTCCCAGCATGGTCTAGTGGAATGAAAATTAGACTTGGAGTCCAAATCACCAACTCCTCAGGGCACTTAACCTCTCTTACCCTCAGTCTCTTCATCCAACCGATGAGAATAGTACTACCTCCCTCAAAGGAATGTTCAGAAAAGCAAATGACTTTTGCAAACTATGGTATTATATATCAATGTAAAGAATTACTATTACAATTAAAGTAGTGAATACATACTTGTTGAAGTACATTGCACTGAATAGAGGGGTGATGTAATTCCTTACACTCGGCACACAATCAATATGTACCTCTATTTAAGAATCCTTTTAAAAATAAAATAAGGCTGGGCACAGTGGCTCATGTTTGTAATCTTAGCACTTTGGGAGGCTGAGGTGAGATTATCACTTAAGCCCAGGAGTTCGAGACCAGCCTGGGCAACAAAGTGAGACCACCATCTCTACAAAAAATTTAAAAATTAGCCGGGCATGGTGGTGCACACCTGTAGTCCCAACTACTTAGGAAGCTGAGGCAGGAAGGATAGCTTGAGTCCAGAAGATGGAGGCTGCAGTGAGCCATCATGGCACTCCAGCCTGAGCCTGACCCTGTCTCAAAAAAATAAAAATAAAAATAAAATAAAGAGGAGATATAGACAGATAAAAATAAAATACAGAGAGAGCAAGTTAACACACATCGCCAAACACATCATATTGCTGTCACCCATGAACTTGGAAATGCTGAACATTTGTGATTTCATGGTAAACTAATGCTTTTCCACCTTACAATTTGAAGTAAATGTTAATTTTGTATGTGTTTTATTGGGACATTCAAGATATCTATTATACAGTACCAGAGTCCTAAACACAGTAACAGTCATCATTACATATTTCTGAGTAGTAGAATTACTTTTCTTGTGCTTTTCTCTTTTCTTCAAATTTTCTTTACCAAACACATATACACTTTTCTGGTTCTGAAATAATAAAAACAAAGACACCCCAGACTTACTTGTCTTGCATTGATGACTAACCACAGACTCTTAAAACTTCAAAATTGTCATAGGAGATAAGGAAAAAATTATCCAAATGATAGTCAACCCACTATCTAATTAAATATTAGATAAATTATTTAAAAATTATTTATTTTTAAAATAAATATATTTAAAAATTAAATATTTTTAATTAGGAAATATCTAATTAAAAATTAAAACCTGAGTTTAAAAACTATTGATTAAACATCTGTACTACATTTTTTAAATCTGTAGTTTAAAAAAAAAAACTGCCTGTATATTATTTTTGTGTAAAAATTGGGAAATATAACAAGATATATTCAAATTTGCTTGAATTTGTATAAAGAAAATGTTAAGGGGCTGGAGAGAGGAGCGAGAGGTGAGAACCCAGCTGATGAGAAGAATAAAGAATTTGTGTTCTTTTTTTTTTTTTTTTTTGAGACGGAGTCTCGCTGTGCTCCCAGGCTGGAGTACAGTGGCGTGATCTCGGCTCACTGCAAGCTCCGCCTCCCGGGTTCACGCCATTCTCCCGCTTCAGCCTCCCAAGTAGCTGAGACTACAGGCGCCCGCCACCACGCCCGGCTAGTTTTTTGTATTTTTAGTAGAGACGGGGTTTCACCATGTTAGCCAGGATAGTCTCGATCTCCTGACCTCGTGATCCACCCGCCTCGGCCTCCCAAAGTGCTGGGATTACAGGCTTGAGCCACCGCGCCCGGCCCCAGAATTTGTGTTCTTTTTGTGATATTCTGTGAATTTTAAAAATACCATATGCGAGTAATAACTAATCTAAAATACACATGTTATACAAGCTCCTGACGTTTGCTCTGGGGAGTCAGTCCTCGCAGTGGGTTTGTGCTCGAGGCTGCCATTGCCAGTGGAGAGATGAATGTCCCGGCCTGTGCAGCCAGGGAAGCATCAGGCATGTCCTAAGCTCATTCCTCAGCCTGCTGAGGAGTCGTGCTCAGATCTCTCCGCTTCCTGTGGCAGCACTAGGCTCTGGCCATACAGTTCTGTGTATTCTCTGCTCCAACTCAGCATGGCTCTTGGCTGCCAGTTGGCCACATTGCATGGAGCTGGTTACGCTTCAGGGACTTGCCCTATCCAATAAACTTTCCAAACCAGGCTCAGTAAAAACGGAAAGAAACAAGTTCCCATTATAGGTTTGAGTTCAGCTGAACCTGGAGTACAGTTAGGCTAGAAAAGCCTGGAAGTTGCCCCTAGCGAAGCCATACCTCCTCTAGTCTCCTGGCTGGGATCTGCACCAATAGAGCCTGATGTTTCTTGAGTCCAGCCATCTATGTTCCTTGGCTAGCCAGCCATGAACCACTTCTCTGCACATGCCCTGTCCAGGGGATTGGGTTGCAGAAGACTTGTCAACACAGAGAGTCTGGTCTACAGCTTAGATAATGATTGGAGGATCCTGTCCCATGGGCAATCTTCTGTACCACACAGGGAAACATTAAAAGTATTTGAGAACCACACTAAAATTAGAAACTTCTGTCTGTGAAAAATACCACTGAAAAATGGCAAGACAAGACAAAGAATGGGAGAAGATATCTGCCACGCATATAACAAAAGATTTGCATGTAGATATAAGTGATTCCTGTAAGTCAGTAAGAACCAAACAATCAAAAAATGGGCAAGCATGCAATTCACCAAAGGGAAAACCCGAATGGTTAATACTATATAAAGGAAATGAAATGAAAACTTCAGTGAAATATTGTTTCAGGCCAGTCAGATTAGTAAAACCTAAAAAGTCTGGCAATACCTAGTATTGGTGAAGATTACAACAAAGAGAACTCTTACACACTGAAGGCAGAGGTCTAAATCGGCATGTGTGGAGAGCCATTTGGAGTTGAAGATGTATACAACCATGCATACAACCATGAAAACAAAAAAATCATTCCAAGTATTGAAGCAGAAGGGGTTTAATCCACAGAATAGGTTATCTGGGAACTGAAAGAGTTAAGTCAAAGAGTAGTCAGCGAGGCAACCAGGAATGAGCAACTTCGGGAAACCGCTGGCACCCCTAGTCTAAGACAAAAAGGTAGCCCCACCAGGAGTTAACTGGAGTTGCTGAGAGAAGACTAGAACTGGGGTGGGTGCTAGATGTGCAGAATGAGGCCATCTGAGACTGGGAGACAGGGAGCCAAGCACTCTGGCTTTTCTCTCCCCTCTCCCACCAGTACCTAAACCCAGAAACAAGCCAGGTAGATACAGGGGCCTGGGAAATGAAACCCATGTCGGTCTGGTCCCGAGATACAGAGCAGAGCATGATAAAGGCAAGGAGTTGATCTGCAAAAGAAACAAACACAATCTTGCCCAAGAAAATGGAGACATATATACTAGAACTTATAGCCTCATTGTTCTCAGAAGCAAAACATGAGAAACAAGTGCCTATCAACAGAAGAGATCAATGAATTGTGGTAGAGTCATACAGTGAAATACCCTACAGCAGTGAAAGCAAATGAACTATAGCTACATTTATCAACATGGAGAACTCTCACAAAGCAGAGCCAGACAAATAAATTTCAAAATGTATAGTGTAATACCCTTTATATGCAATATGATGATGACAGATAGCTAGATAGATTGTAAAAGCTGAAAAAGAATAAAGAAATCAATCTTTATTGTAAGGGCAAAAGGGGGATGTAATCAGGGAGACAGACATTGAGGGTTTCAAATGTAATAATAATGAAGTTGAATGATGGATACATGAGGTCACTGTACAGTTATTGATAATGTTGCATTTAAAATATTTCATAATACATTAAATTTTAATTTTACAAAGGAGCTTAGAGGAGTATGAGTGATGCAGGCCTGGCTACTTTAAATGGTAGGAAGAGACTCTATTATCTTTGTTTTGGAGGCAGGACTTGATGCAATTGCCAAGTGCATACTGGCCCAAGACATTCCCTTTCCAACTCTCTCTCCCTCTTGGACCCAACATGGTTAGGCAATTAACCCCTGCGCCCATCACCTCTAGGCGAGCAGTGGCATTCTACCACAGTGGCATTCTCCTGACAGTCATGTAGATCGTGTGGGTAGGCTCTACAGCCCAGGCGAGTCTGAGTGTAAATGAGACCTCAAACAGGCACGCTTCAGAGCTCCTCAAGGGGTCCCTTTGAAGCACTCTCCGTTGAGCATATGTTAGGTGGCAGCATTCTAAAAGCATGCAACAGCTTCCAAAAATCACCCTCCCCAAATCTCCCTTCTTCACTCTAAGCCCTTTTCATTTTCTTTCTTTGGCTGAAGGATCCAAGCAGAGTGACACTTCATGGATGTCTGACCTGTGCAGTCACACAGGGCACGTAGAAGGGCCCTATGCTTGGTTTAATGCTCTGCTGTTGCTATCTGGAATTTCTAATAGTTTTTTAACAAGAGGCCCTGCGCTTTCATCTTGCACTGGGCCCTACAAATTGTGTAGCTTGTCCTGAACCTACAAGTTGTGGGACAGGTTCTTAGAGCCACTGCCTTGTAAATATGTATATCAGATATAGAATTCTGGAAACTACCTTATTGTCTTTAGTCAAAACTGAGGCAGGAAGAGTTCCATTCTAAGATCCTGTTACACGTATTCACTTGCATATAATGTCTCATGAATGGAGGTAAAGAACTATAAATCTATTAAGTTCAACACTATTAATATGTCCTCATGTCCTAGCACAGTATCTGACTCATAATAGGTGCTCAATACTCATTGGATGAACAAACATTTATAGAACCATTAAATCTCTGCTTGTCCTAGAATCGTTTTCTATTAACACTGCTTACATGATTATCATATACCAGATTTTATACAGAGAATAAGAACTTGCATAATTCAACACAAATTTTTCCATAGTAAAGTATTAAGTAGGGAGATGCTTCCTTGAAATCTGTAACCATTGTATATGTGTACTTTAAGGCAGCTTTTTATTTTTCTCAAGATCATCACTGTTGTATGGATTGCTCACTGTAAAATGTACTGTGGAAGTTGTTTGGCCTTCTTTGTGACATTAAAATAACATCTCAAGTTCTTCAAAATTTCCTGATTCTCAGGCCCACTATGTCACCCACACTTAATGAGTGCTCAGGTGAGATTGCTTTAGAATATAAAAGTATTTCAAATTATAGTAAATGTTAAAACAAGTAGAAAGGCATCACCACAGGTACTTGCAGGAGCTGTGATCCAGGGACACTGCAGGCTGATGCATGCAACCCTGAAAAAGGGCTGCAGGAATTTCTCTTTACTGGCCAAAGTGACATGTAGCAATGGCATAAACCAGTTTGCAGCTTCTTTGGCTTGATAACCTTGAAATGAATTTTCAAAAATGGGGGGTATTTACATTCATTCAAATTCTACACATAATTTTAAAATAAAATTTAAAAATTACTCATAAACTTTATATTTTACATTCGCATAAATATATACAAATGCAACCATCCTATATTATCATAGATTATCTAGTTTTTAATGTATCCATAAACACATTGCTTTACACCAAGCCCAATAACTAGTGGTTGGCAAATAAGAAAAGAAGCAACAAATGCTATGCACTCCAGAAAACATAAGGGGGTACTGGCAGCACAACCAAACACAAAGGGTACTTATTTAAATCCACTTGGTCCATAAGGCAAGTGATGGAAGAAGATAAATAGCTGACTAATACCTAATATTTAAATTCTAGACAAAACATTTCAGTGCAAATCAGGAAGCGCTTTATTTACTCTGATCCAAGTCAAAGGTAGCTGGATAATTAGTTTTCTTTAAACAACATTCAGCTTTGCTGACATCTCGTTTTCCAAAAGCAGCTGCTAGCCAAATATAGTATTGTTTATTCACTCCCTGGAAGGCTGTTTTTAAAAAGCACTTCTGCTAAAAATGTTGCATCACATAATTGGAGATAACAGGAAAAGTAGGAGTTGCTGTTTGTATTTAAATAAACATCTGCTCAAAAGTCCAGTTTTCTGTTTGTGAATAATCCTTTTATTTTATGCCATTAGGCACACTGAATTATTGTTTATTCCTTGCTTTTTGCACATGCTAGGAAATATTCCAAACATGGTAATGCATGAGATATTTCTCCTGAAAAAACGATAAAAGAGATGAAGTTGAGCTCTTCGCCTTTTTCCTTTACTGTACATACGTTAGATGTTTCTGTGCCAGTGACTTTATGAATATGCAATATTAACTATCACAATACATCTTATCTGGTACATGCTTTTAATTAAACTGAAGTTGGATAAAGTTAGCTTTTTGTTGCTATGTTTGGACTATGGCTATTTAAAAATACCTGCGGTATATGAGTTAAATCTCCAATTACCCTCCAAAGAAAGGTAGAGAATGAAAATTATTGTTGCTTTTACAGAGAATACACCCAGTACTTAGCATTGCAACATGCTTGGTCTATAGCTATTTGCACTGTAGACTGTGAATGCTTTTACACATCTAATTTCACTGAAAACCCATTCTATGCAACTTTCTCTTCCATTTTCTCCTCACTGGTCATTTGAATTCTCTTTTGCCTGGATATTTTATCCTCAAAATACACAATTTCTTCCTTGACCTCGTGATGCCAATCTAAAACAGAGTAGAAATCTTTTTAAACTGGAGATCAGAAAACCCAGGTTCTATTTCTCACTCTGTTGCTGAGATCTGAAGGCTCCTCACTGGGAAAATAGACTGCATTGAATGATGTTCAACATCCAATTCCATTTTAAAATTTTGATTTCACTAAGTAGGAAATGCGATTTATTGCTAAAAGCAGGTGGGTTACATAGTGAATGCCAAAATTTGGCGCAATGGAGGCGAGGTGTTTGCTCTTGGGGGTTATCCTAGCTGCCATGACCTTCGTTAGCATGGATAATTAAGAGTTCCCAAACATTGCATTTGTCATCTAGTTCATGGGGTTTCAGACCAATGTTGAATGGTCAAAAATTTAGCATTTTGTGCTCATCTGGGAAATTGCAATCTTTTTATGTTCTGAGCCATTTTCTGTTACTGCGTGTGCATGAGAAGTATTTTAAACAAGAAGCCAAAGCACATTTCTAAAACTGTTCAGATTCTAGCAAGAAGATTTAAGATGGAGCAAATGCTCTGCTTCCCATTTGGATCCTAGAAGCAGTGAACACACTTCATGAAGAATACATTTATATTTTCTTGCACATAAATACATTTGTCATGATACCAAAACCATTGAGACAAATGGTTATGTTCAGTTGGGAAATGTATCTTTTCTCTCTGCATTAGAAAGAATGTGTTATGGTGTACTTATTCTTGCGGTTTTATAGTTCAGAGCATTTTTAGAGTATAGGAAGCTTCTGTCTATTGAAATAGCATGTGGCCCTTAATTACTATAAAGCTCTTTACAAATATAAAGAACTACTAATACTCATTAGCAAATAAATTCTCCAAATACATTCTGCTTTTGTAATTGCATTATTTCCTCAACAGAGAAGTATAGCATGGTTTTGAAATCATAATAAGGAATGAATGCCTGTAGAAAACTGTATTTTACAGATTTCTACTCTTGACTGGTAAAGAGTAGGTACCATATATACACATTCCTCAGAAGTTTGTATTAAATAGGTCCTTTGAAAGATCAGTACGCATAAAATCAACTTATATCAGTACCATCATACACAACCAATACTAGAAGCTGCATTTAAAAACAGTAACTAGGCCAGGCACAGTGGCTCATGCCTGTAATCCCGCAGTTTGGGAGGCCGAGACGGATGGATCACAAGGTCAGCAGTTCAAGACCAGCCTGACCAACATGGTGAAACCTTGTCTCTACTAAAAATACAAAAAAATTAGCTGGGCATGGTGGCGGGCGCCTGTAATCCCAGCGACTTGGGATGCTGAGGCAGAAGAATCACTTGAAACCAGAAGGTGGAGGTTGCAGTGAGCCAAGATTGCGCCACTGCACTCTAACCTGGGCAATAAGAGCAAAACTCCGTCTCAAAAACAAACAAACAAACAAACAAACAAAAACAGTATGAGCAATATACAAAAAGCTTTTAAAGAAGGAATTTGAGATGTTTAATTATGAAATGATTTATAACTACAAGAGTGCTTAAATTGAGGGTTTTTAAAAAATTATTTACCCAATTGCTGTCTTAGTATTGACAGCTGTATTTGTTGGGGCTCTACTCGTTAACTATTAGTTACGATTAGTTGAGGTTTAAATGACAGAAATCCAACTGAAAGTAGGTTCAGACAACACACACACCCTCCTGCACCTAGGAGGAATACCGGGCAGCTCACAAATAGTAAGGCAGTATTGCAGGAACCAGGGCCTCAGGACCAGACCAAGGACATCATGCTCCTAGGAATCTTTCTCGTCTCAGCTAGCTCCAGAATAGGGATGTTTCTCAGGCTCTTCAGTTACGTCATCCTAATTTAGCAAGGTCGGTAGAACTTCATTCCTGTTTTGTAGAGGGGGAGTCTCGCTGTTGCCCAGGCTGATCTTCGAACTCCTAGGCTCAAATGATCCTCCTGCCTTGGCTTCCCAGTGTGCTAGGATTACAGGTGTGAGCCACCATGCCTGGTCTCCTGAAGTTCATTCTCAACATTTCTATAGCAAAAAGGGCCCTGGGTCTTGCGAGGTCATTTGCCTATGCCTTGCACTGATTTACTGCTGCTGGGTTATGGCATACTGTGATGGATTCAACCTGGGTCACCCTTGTGAACAAGGAGTGGAGAGCCAGCATTTAAAGCCCCAAGAGGACCACAAACAGTAGAGTTCCACAATTAAAAGGGGACATTGCTACCTAAACGAGATAGGAAAACGAACTGGACTGGAAACTGCATCTTACTTTGATGACCTTGGTCTTTTCAATCTTCAGGCAGGTTTCTGATGATTTGTCTGGAGATTCAGTGCTAATGAGAGGTCTGTAGGTTTGTGCTATTGGTTTTGGTGCTTCTGGGCCTGTCTGGATTGCATTTTTTTTTTTTTTTTGGTGGAGGGGACAGTCTTGTTCTGTCACCCAGGCTGGAGTGCAGTGGCATGATCTTGGCTCACGGCAACCCCCACTTGCTGGGTTCAAGTGATTCTCCTGCCTCAGCCTCCCGAGTAGCTGGGGCTCCAGGTGCCTGCCACCACATCCAGCTAATTTTTGTATTTTTAGGAAAGACAAGGTTTCACAATGTTGGTCGGGCTGGTCTCAAACTCCTGACTTCAGGTGATTCACCAGCCTGGGCCTCCAGAAGTGCTGGGATTACAGGCATGAGCCACTGCACCTGGCCTGCATTGACTTTAGCATTTGCCTGTTCCTTTCCTCTTAAGTCTTGGAAACTGAATATACATTCTCTTTAGGGATTTACCTTGGGAACCAATATGACGCAAAGACCAGTCTCAACTCAGAAAGCTCTGAAATCCCATGGTCTGGCACTTACTAGCCTTGTGACCTTCCACAAGTTACTTAATCTCTAAGAGTCTTAGTTTCATCCTCTGTAAAATGAAGGTGCCCACTCCCTGATATGGTTGGAAGAAAAAAACGAAATGTATATAAAGCATAGTGGCAGCTCCTAATGGATGAGCTGTAATTAGTAGCTATTACTGAAGGTGAGGTGTCTCTACCTTTGGACATTAAGGACTGGAACTGGATATAAGGCTCAAGATATTAGACAAAGACATAAGAATGAAAAAGACACAGCCCCTTCCGTCACTGGACTTACACTTTAGTAAGGGAGAAAATGGATGTGCCTATGTGTAATGAAAGGAAAAAAATGTTATAAAAGGTAATATAAGGAAAAAGGGCTGAGAGTTCAAAGGAAAAAGATATTATCACATGCCAAGCACTTTACCTGTACTCTCAATTTAAGGGATTTAAGTGCCAATTACTGTTGCAAAGCAACAGCTGTAACTGCCCAATTGTAATGCATTGAAAAACGCTGAATGCAGGACATTTAGGACGTCCTATATATGCAGGATGCTCAGCAACCCTATCTCCATCCCTCACGTCAAACCTACAAAGTATGTACTCATTACCATTGCACAATAGAGGAGAGAGATGCTGACTAACTTGTTCAACTACAGACAGAAATGGTAGAACTAGGAACCGCTCTTATCTAACTCTGAAGCCTGGAATCTTCACATTATACTACACACTTCTCAGAGATGACAATGAAAGATTTAGGTTCCGATTCCAGTTCAGCCTCTAAATGTAGCCTGACCTTTGATTTCTCCTTCTGTACCTCTGTGCTTGTCTACAAACCTGGCAAGCTGACCAAATAGCTGAGCTTCTGTTTAGCTCTCTGTAATTCTGGGAATTGCCTATGTAGTGATTTTTCAAAGTGTGGTCCCTTAACCAGGTCAGCATCATTACCTGGGAACTTGCTAGGAAAGTATATTCTTAGGCCACAACAGACCCACTGAATCGAAAAACAGAATGGGTTCAGCAATCTGTTTCAACAAGTTCTTCAGGAGATCTTAATCCAAGTGTGAAAACCAGCATTCTAAAATGCAGCTATTGATTCTCAAATGTTGCTATTGCTTCTAAAATGCTATTGTTTATGGTTCCTTAGTCCATGACTCTCAGGTACACTTTAATTTTGTTTTAAAGAGATGAGGTCTTGCCATGTTGCCCTGGCTGGTCTCAAACTCCTGGGTTCAAGTGATTCTCCCACCATGCTGGGATTACAGGCATGAGTTACTGTGCCCAAGCCCAGGTACATTTCTTTCGAAGATTTTAAGGCATCTTAGACACATACAATTTATACTATGGCAGAGAGATGACAATGTATACTATTGCTTCCAAATCCATTAAATTTCATCTCCTACCCCTAACAAACTAGTCACAATCCATGCCACTACCATTTTCCTTCCTACCTTTTCCTTCTCCTGGGCCCTAGTTGTTAGTCTGAAATACCTCTCCCTCTTCAGTCTTCTCAGCTTTAATTTACTCCTCTATCTTTTCACTGTCCCCATTAGTCATGCTTCACTCTAGCCATCTTGTCCCAAACCCATTTAAACAATGCCCTCTACTCTCTTCACTCCAAATCCCACACACGTCTTTGTCCACAATGCAAAATGAGTATGGTCCTGTGAAAACTCACTGACTCGTTTGAATATGGAAATTATTTAAACATGAATGAAACTGAAGTTGACATATGAACTAGTTTGCCAAAGGAACTAATGTTTAAAAAAAAAAAAAAAGTTCTGCCTAATAGAGTTTTCAAGTCTCCTCAAGTGCTTTAAAATATTTTGCTAAAATTAAAAACTATTTTACCCTGTTAATCTAAGTCCCCAAAAGATGCTTTATTGGGCCATTTTATTAAACTCTCAAATACCATTTTTTCAAAAACTTTTACTTTATATAGGCCATGCCCAAATAAATTAGTAAAGATTTCACTGCTGTGCTCATATATGAAGCCTATACTAGTATACGTATGAAATATGCAGCTTTCTCCCCTCCACTAAAGAGTGCAAACTCAGAGAAACAGAGTAACTTTAAAGATATTGCATGATGTCATTAAGTTTTAAGACAACTAAAACCAAATATAGGCCCCAAATGGTCAAACTCACCACTACTGATGACAATGGAATTCATCTAAATCAGCTTGGGGAGAGCTTTTGAAAAAACACATTATTGGGATACATTTCCCAATTTTCAAAATCTGAATTCAGGGTAGTGCCAGAGTTAGCTTCTGGGCGTTTCTAGCACATAACAGACTTAAGGGTCACTGGCCTAGAGACAAGCTCCCTTTTAAAATTAGTCAGAAGTACCACAGCACAAACTAATTTAAACATACATTTGAGATGAGGACACAATTCAGTAGCTTCTCACCTAGTCACTGAAGTTGGTTGACACAGGATCAAAAGTAGGTCACTCACTATAGCAAGAGATGACAGTGTCCTACCATCTGTCTCATTTCCCTGGTCTACCAAGTCAGTTCTAATTTGATGTACTGTCAACTTTTCAGACACTTGGACTCCGTGGAGCAAGAGCGGTGAGGTTGCATGCTGTTTCTACATTATCTACAAGGCCCCAAACGTTTGTATCACCCATGTATCTATATACTATTGAAAAAATAAATAAGTAAATAATTATATAGGATACACTGCTAGTTTCTGTTCTACACTGGGGTAGGAAAGGGATTGTGATTAATGCTGGCTGTAAATCACTAACGGGTTGCAAGCCACAATTTGCAAAACAGATCTAGTTCAATGCCTCACTTCATAGACAAGGAAACACAGACCTATAGATACGCCATTATACCATCTCCAATCTTTAGTGTTACCTTTCATTTACCCAATTCCTGCCATGCAATCCTAAACAACCCTCCACAATATAACCCTAAATGACTTCCATTAATAGGCTCCAGATTCTCTTAAGAACAAACTGGCTTCCACCAAAGACTACAGAACAGGACAACCAAACCACCAATCATAAGAGGTCCTGCTGCTGAAGAACGTGACACACACTTTCTTCTAGAGTGCAACATTTCCAAGACAAGATGAATTAGATAGATCCCTCGTTACATATCCAGTTGAGTGTAAAAATCAGTAATCCAGGAATGTACATTCTAGCCCGTTAACCAGGAGGAAAAATAGAGGAGATATGGTTGGAAAAAGGATAGAAGTACGCTAAAAAAAGTAATAAAACTATTGTACACTTCTCTTGATTGCAGCAAATAATTCAAATTAGGCTGCTTATAAGAATCACAATGAGCAGCATTATTAGTTAAACAATTTAATTCTCAAAGCTAGTAATTTTAGCTAAATATACATTAGAGCCTTTTTAGACGGCTACTAATAAACGCTATGTCAAAATGTGTAGTTTTAAACTCCGACTTGAAAGCCAAGATAAGCAACTCCTTCAGTTATTACTCTGACCAAGGCATAAGAATTCACTTAGACAAAAAGCTTTCAAAACATACCTAAAAATAGGATAGTTCATAAATTTTCAAAACTGTTCTTCCCTGTTGCGGACAGCCCTTGATCTTTGTAAGACTTAGCAAATTTTGGCATGCTCTCATGTTAGCTTTTTAAGTTACTGAAAACTCCCTATAAATTTAGCATCATTTCTCAAATCTGTATAGTTTTCTCATTCCGAATGCTTAGACATTTAGGTCAAAAATTAAAATACCAGTAGAAAAATATTCATCTTTAGCCAGGTTGTATAGTTACAACATGGTAAGAAACTGATGAGAACATTTAAACATTCAGAGCATAAAAATACTTCAAAGCATTATGAAACTTGAACTTAGCACTTCCCTAAATTTTAGTAGTTCCAACTACAGGAAACTAAAAACTGCCATAAGGACTGAGATGATTTAAGCCAACTCAAATTTTTTCCCGATTCCTAACATCAATATTATAGTTTTATTATAGTAACAAATAGTTGTTACAGTGAGACCTACACACATATACAGAATTATATTTAAATTCATATAGAATATTTACATTTTTAAGTTATACTTTTGAAATTAGAAGATGAAGTACAGCTTAAGTTTGATAACAAAGAAATATATATAAGACAAAAATAAACAAGAGTTAACAATAAAAACACAACTATCTGTTGTTATAACATGTGGAAACTTTTTGTCAGAAAGCTACATCTTCTTAATCTGATTGTCCACATCATTAAAATATGGATGATTCAGTGCCATTTTGCCAGAAATTCGTTTGGCTGGATCATAGATTAACATTTTCTGGGAGAAAAAAGAAAAAGAGATATTTATTTAGGAAATAAATCATTTTTTACAAAATCTCCATAAAACCTCAACTTTTCTAGCAATAAACCAAAACTAATACTTTCAGTGAATATCTATTAAATGAGCATTTCCACTAGTTTAACATACAAATGTCTCCTCCCCTACATTTCACCCTTGAGGTCTAGAATAACCTACTCCGTAAATCACAGATATTCTCGATAACCTCTTTTTGTTATCAATTATGGTAAGACTCAAGCATTCAGAAATAGCTTTAAAACTAAGACATAAATATAGGAAAGATGTCTAGTTAATTATATTTACGTTGAGAATTAAATGGCCACCTGAGTTATTTACAACATTCTTTAAATGGCAATTAACTATGGCAGTTTCTGATGTAGCTTCCAACAAGTTCCAAATAAAACCCTTCACAGCACAATGTGTTATAAAAATAGCTAAAATTGAGTCACTAAAAGAATTACAGTCAGACAACTTAGTATAAATTAGTTTATGCACCAGAAAAAGCTCAATAAAGTTTAGGATTGTAAATTTGATCTTTAAGAAACACTAATCTTAAAAAAATAAAATAAAATCAACAAGCAGACTAGAGATTTTACTAACTAGTTACCATCTGAACTCTCATGTAACCAGCACCATACAAACTGCTTTGGATAAATCATGGTACTCAATTCCCACAGCTAAAAGTAGGTATTAGTGCCATTTTACAGATGAGGACATTGAGGCTCAAAGGGAAGTAACTTGCCCAAGTTCACAGAGCTAAGGAATAAAGCTCAAATTTGAAACCAAGTTTAATTTACAATAATGGTTCTCAACTAGGATAGACTTTGCCCATCAGGAGACATTTGGCAATATCTGGAGACACTTTTGGTTGTCCTAACTGTGAAGAGTATACTACTGGCATCTAGAGAGTCGAAGACAGTGATGCCATGCCACTAAACAAGCTATGATGCACAGAACAATGCCAGCAACAAAGATTTATCCACTCCAAGGTATGTCAATTGTGGCTAGACTAAGGAATCTGATTTATTGTATTTGATCTGGGGGAAATCTAAGCTTAATTTTGTGGCATAAGGAGTTTTCACACTCTGAAAGTAACCCGAAGACCAATGAGAAAACATATACAATGGTATAGCAATAGATCCTTCTGATGGAGAAGCTAGGTACAAAGTGCGAATAAAGCTTATTCTGAAGATGGCTTTAATAATTTAAAATATCAACCAATAAGAAAAACGCTTACATCTAGCATAAACTAAGAGGGCTTAGTAATGACAAAAATGCTAGAAAAGAGAGCCACTACAATTCAGCAACTTGAAAAAAAAAGTGTATTAATCCTGGTCTCTCCCTCAAAATGTCCATAGCTACTTGTCAGATAAAAAACAAAAACTAATGCTAAATCTTCCTCTCAAAGCCACTAGTGCCTCTTGATATCTAAAATGAAGCTAGCATAATACAATGTACATAACAGACACCTAGCTAAAAAATGTGTGCATTCTTCCTATTTTCTAGGTAAAAGAAAGAACTGAATATATTCTGAATCATCAATAATTTGGAATTCAGTATAAAGGGCACTCCTTACCGAGAGCAAATCCAAGCCATTTTCATCCAAGTTTTTGACGTGGGATGCTAGGCTTCCTGGTTTCCATTTGGGAAATGTATTCTTATAGTCCTGTAAAGATTCCACTTCTGGCCACACTTCATTATTGGGAGTGCCCAAAGCTCTAAAAAACAGGAAAACAAAAATTTCTTAGTTAAAGCATAAATGTAATCTCATTGTTACATATGTTACCTTTATTATCTCAGTTTTTAATAGCTACCTGAAAATCCTGAAGAGTTGATCAATTTCTGAATCCCCATGGAAAAGTGGTTTTTTAGTTGCTAGTTCAGCAAATATGGTGCCTATACTCCAAATATCAACTGGAGTTGAGTAACGAGCTGACCCCAGCAATACTTCTGGAGATCTGTACCAGAGTGTTACTACCTATTAGAAAGCAAATTTTTACAATGAATAAATGTGGTGCATAAAATTAGCTAAACTTGAAAATCTATATTTTCATTAGGACTGTCCTTTAAAGGCTGTATGACTGCCACTAATAATATTGTTTAAGTCAATTAAAGGTACACAAAATTGAAGATAAATATTTCATTTCTAAGTTTTATTCATTAGAAGACAAAACAGATAAAAGCATAATAAATCTTTTTTTTGCTTTTCAAATCACTAAAGATCAAGACAGTTATGCAGCCTTACCTTCCCCCTCACTGAAAAACCAAACCCACTGATAATAGATTTGGGGTGATACTGAACAAAGTGCAGGTACTTTTTACTTGCTAAGATGGTACATAACAGTACCATTATAACATGAATAAGAAACATGAGAAAGAAATAAAGGGTGGCCGGGCGTGGTGGCTCAAGCCTGTAATCCCAGCACTTTGGGAGGCTGAGACGGGCGGATCATGAGGTCAGGAGATCGAGACCATCCTGGCTGACATGGTGAAACCCCGTCTCTACTAAAAAAATACAAAAAACTAGCCAGGCGAGGTGGCGGGCGCCTGTAGTCCCAGCTACTCGGGAGGCTGAGGCAGGAGAATGGCGTGAACCCGGGAGGCGGAGCTTGCAGTGAGCTGAGATCCGGCCACTGCACTCCAGCCTGGGCGACAGAGCAAGACTCCGTCTCAAAAAAAAAAAAGAAAAAAAAAAAAAAAAAGAAATAAAGGGCATCCAAATTGCAAAGGAAGAAGTCAAACTGTCCCTGTGTGCAGAGATGATATACAGAAAAACTGAAGAGAGTCCACCAAAAACTCTTAGAACTGATTAACAAAGTTGCAGTATACAAAATCAAAATCAGCATACAAAAATTAAAATTTTCTATACACCAATAACAAACTGGCTGAAAAATAAATCTAGAAAGCAATCTAATGTATACTAGCTGCAAAAAAACCTAGGAATAAATTTAACCAAGGAGATGTATAATCTCTACACTAAAAACTATAAAACATTGAAGAAAAAAATTAGGAAGATACAAAAAAAAGACATCCCATGTTCATGAACTGCAAGAATATAAAAATGACCATATCACCACCCAATACAATCTACAAATTCAGTGCAATCTCCATCAAAATACCAAGGACATTCTTCACAAAAATAAAAAGAAATCCTAAAATTCATATAGAACCAAAAAAAGACCCAAAATAGCTAAACTAATCTTGAGCAAAAAGAACAAAGCTGAAGGCATCATACCACCTGACTTCAAAAATGTATTACAAAGCTATAGTAACCAAAATAGCATGATATAGCATAAAAAAAAAAGCAAAAAACAAAAAAAAAAAAATAGAGACTCCAGAAATAAATCCATGTATTTACAGTCAACTCATTTTTGAGAAAGATGACAAGAACATTCACTAGAGAAAAGCCAATCTCTTCAATAAATGGTGCTGGGAAAACTGGATAATCCATATGCAGAACAATGAAACTAAACCCCTATAACTAAACATACACAAAAATCAACTCAAAATGGATTAAAAAAGACCTTAAACTATGAAACTACTAGAAGAAAACAGGGCAAACACTGTTATCGATATTGGCCTGGACAAAAATCATATGGGTAAGACCTCAAAAGCTCAAGCAACAATATCAAAACTAGACAAATGAGGTGGCCAGGTGCAGCAGCTCATGCCTACAATCCCAACACTTTGGGAGGCCAAAGTGAGAGGACTGCATGAACCCAGGAGTTCAAGAACAGCCTGGGAAATATGCTGACAGCCCCATCTCTACAAAAATTTTAAAAATTAGCCTAGCATGGTGTAGCACGCCTGTGTATGGGCCCAGTTACTCAGGAGGCTGACAAGGGAGGATCACTGGAGCCCAGGAGGTTGAGGTTGCAGTGAGCCCTGTTTGCGCCACTGCATTCCAGCATAGGCATTCCACCCTGTCTCAGCAACAACAAATAGACAAACGGGATTATATTGAACTAAAAAGCTTCTGCACAGCAAAAGAAACAAATAACAGAATAACAGAATGAAGCAGCTATCTGCAGAATGGGAGAAATTATTTGCAAATCACTCATCCAGCAAAGAATTAATATCCAGAATAAAAAAATAATAGTAAGAATCCAATTTTAAAAATGGTCAAATGATCTGAATAAAACTTTCTCAAAAGACATACAAATGACCAGCAAGTATATGAAAAAGTGCTCAACATCACTATTCATCAGGGAAATGCAAATCAAAACCACAATGATCTATCACACCCCAGTTAGAGTAATTATCATCAAAAGACAAAAAGTGCTGACAAGAATGCAGAGAAAGGGCAACTTTTATGCACTGTTGGTGGGAATTTAAATCAGTACAGTCATTGTGAAAAACTGTTCAGAGGATCCTCAAAAAACTACAAACTAGAACTACCATATAATTTAGCAATCCCACTGCTGGGGGTGTATGTCCAAAATAAATAAAATCAATTATGTCAAAGAGGTAGCTGCACTCCCATGTTTATTGAAGCACTCTTCACAATAGCCAAGATACGAAATCAACTTATGTTTCCATCAACAGATAAAGAAAATGTGGTGTATACACACACTCACACACACACAGAAAATGTAGTGTACACACACATATGTGAGGGTGCACACAATGGCATACTAGACTACTACTCAGCCACAATAAAAGAATGAAATCCTGTCATTTATGGCAATAAGGATGAGCTGTGAAATAAGCCAGGCACAGAAGAATAAACACTACATGTGTTCACTCATACATGAAAACATAAAAAGTTGATCTAATGGCCATAGAGTAGAATAGTGGTTATTCAGGGCTTAGAAGAGGAAAATAGAGATAAGTTGGTTTATGGATACAATTACAGCTCAAAAAGAAAAATACGCTCTAGTGTTCTATATATAGCACTGTAAGCTGACTAGTTACCAATAATTTACTGTAAATTTTCAAATAGCCAGAACAAAGAATTTTGAATGTTCCCAACAAAAATAAATAATAAATGCTTGGGGCAATGGATATGCTAACTACCCCAATTTAATTAACACATATTGCATACATGTATCCAAATACCACACTGTACCCCATAAATATGTATAATGTGTCAATAAAAAACGATTTTTAAATTATTTAAAAAACACGAATAAGTCAAATAACAGCTTATTAGTGATATAGAACTAACCAACCATTTCAGTATATTTATCATATGGTAAAAATATTGCCTCTTAGAACAAAGCTAATGAGATCAATATCATTTGTTTAAGACAAAGAAAACAAAATAATCTTATTTATATAGCCATGTAAGAAAATGATAAAAAGGGCGGGGTGCGGTGGCTCATGCCTGTAATCCCAGCACTTTGAGGCCAAGGCGAGCGAATCACGAGGTCAGGAGATAAAGACCATCCTGGTTAACACGGTGAAACCCCATCTCTACTTTAAAAAAAGTACAAAAAATTAGCAAATTAGTCAGGCTTGGTGGCAGGCGCCTGTAGTCTCAGCTACTCAGGAGGCTGAGGCAGGAGAATGGCGTGAACCCGGGAGGTGGAGCTTGCAGTGAGCAGAGATCGCACCACACACTCCACCCCGGGCAACAGACACAGACTCCGTAAAAAAAAAAAAAAAAAAAAAAAAAGATAAAAAGAGCTAACAACCAGCCAAGACAACTAATCAGATGAGCACTGTTATTAGTTTTGATCTGGAGACAGTCTTTGGGTCAAGGGTAGACAACTCCACAGAAGATAGCTTTTCAATAATCCTTTACTATACAATGTTCCCTTTCCTTCAGAAACACTAAATGCCAAGTCAGCAATATAATACAGATTAAACAAATTAATTCCTAAATGTATCAGAAATAATATACCTTAAGGAACAAAACCTGTCTTTGAATCAATCTGACTATACTCAGGAAGGGTTCGGTCAGGAGACAGAAACCGAGGTGGTGACTTGAATGGGGAGAGTTTAATATAAAGAATTAAAGTACAACAAAGGATGGGAATAATGTAAATAAAGTAAAAAATAATGAGAACGTAAAAACTGTAGCTAGGAAAATCCCTTCCTCCTGCTGTGTCTCTCTAGTACCCTCTACCTTAACATAGCAGCTGGCAAAGAAAAAATACTTAAAGGCTTCAGTTACATTTTCACAGAGCATGCAATGAATTTGGAGCTGAGAGGCAATAAATTGATACTGGCACTGAGCAGATATCTTTTATTATTTCTTGACTTCACAAATACAGAAAATAATCTAGCAATCACACACATTCAAAAGCCATCAAAAACCACTATTCTACTTACCTCATGTGTATAAACTCTAATAGGTATTCCGAAAGCTCTGGCAAGGCCAAAATCAGCCAGTTTAATTGTTCCTTTGTCATCAATCAAGAGATTTTGAGGTTTTAAGTCTCTGTGAAGAACTCTTCTAGAGTGACAAAACACAATCCCCTGTAGGATTTGGTATAAATAACTCTGGAAAAAGCAAAAAAAGTTAGAAACGTAAGCAAAGTACATGATTTTCTAAATAATGTTTCAAAGACAAAAAATTAGGTTCCAGAGAAATAATTTAATTACTGGAGCTTTCAGGTCATTTTAGGCTAATAAGCATTTGTGGGTGGGAAGCCGTTTACATACAACATCACATTTGTATACCTAAGAAAATGATCTTCACCTTATAGACATATCTATAATCATGTCAATGCATTTAGTCTTTAAACATTTTTGGTCCCCGATCCTTAAATTACAAGTTGGTTTTCTACACAGAAGCCTCTTGAATTTTCTTCCATATACCTCTACCAACTCTATTTTCTATCTTCAATACAGTTGGCCTTTTCTTTCATTTTTACATATTCATTTCCTTTTTGAAAAAATTAGATTCTAAAAGTGATGGCAAAGATATTATGATTATATACTGAAATGGATAAAATTATCATAAAATGCTGCTTAGTTCAGAGAAAAGTGCTTTACAAGACATTTGTTGCCAAAGACAATGTCATTGACATTTGAAGTAACATGAATACTACAAGAACAAAGTACACAGAAAAATGACTTACAGTTTGAAATTGGGAAATAATACAGATGTTCCATCTTAGAGGGACAAGTGGCGTTCAAAAACAAAACAAAACGGATGCTCCATCTGGATAAACTTATTCTAAGTTGAAAAGACCTTGTCGAAATGCATTGAATACACCTAACCTACCAAATATAGCTAAGCATAGCCCACCTTCAATGTGCTCGAAACACTTACATTAGCATATAGTTGGAAGTGTTGAATACCTCGTTATTTATTGAATACTGTACTGAAAGTGAAAAAACAGAATGGTTGTATGGGTAAATGAAGTATGGTTTCTAGTGAATGTGCATCATTTCTGCTTCATTGTAAAATTGAAAAATTGTAAGTAAAACCATTGTTGCCTGTATATAAAACCAGTTAGAACAACTGGCTAGTCATTTGGAAAAAGATAAAGCTGAATCTGTATCCCAGTTTTTAAGTCAAAATAAATCTTGATCCATACAGAATTTAAGACAAAAAAAAGTGTGTGTAGAAGACAGGACTTACTAAAACTACCAGAAAAATAGTGACATGTATTATTCTAATACATTCGATCTTTGAGTGAGGAAGACTTAAAAGCAAGACATAAAAGCAGAAAGCCCAAAAGTCATGCAAGATTGTTAAAGACAGTATCCTAATGAAAATATAGTAGAGAATAGGAATAGGCGGTTTATGATAGCTAAATATGAAGTGTTAAATTGTCATGAAATATAAAATTAAAACAATCTTAATACGCATTTTTCACATAGTTAAAAGACTGATAAAACTAAGTTTTGGTAATGATGTACTAAAACAATAAGTGTTATACACCATGAGTACTTAAGAGTAAATTGCTATAAGTTTTTTAGAGGGCAACCGGTAGTATCTATCAAAATGTAAACAAACATCTTCAATCCATCATTCCCACTTTAAAAATTTATCCTATAAAGTTGCAAACAAAGATAAATATCTATAAGGACATTCAGTGCAGTACTGTTAATAAGAGCAACAATAACCAAGTTGGAAAATAATTTAAATGTTCATCAATATGGAAGTGGTTTAAATAATTATATCAAAAATGTAACTAGACATAGGTAGATCTACATGTCTTCATAATGTTTTACACAAAAAGGGGAAAATATGTATACTTATACATATGCAAATAAGTCCATTTTGTGTAAAAAAGTCTTTATATACCTACAAAGTGAACATACAAGTATAAGATTATGAATAAAACTAACGACAGCACTACCGCTGCAGAGTGGTTTGGTAGAACTGGTGTAAGAATAAGATACTTTTATATACTTCAGTACTTAAAACTGTACAATTTTATAATTTAACTGAAATACAATAAATGTCTACAATAAATTGAGCAAAACATATTCAAAACTGGAATAAAACACCTACAACCACTACTCTGCCCTAGGCTTTCATAACTTTGTTTTACATATATCTGACAGCCAAAGAAAGACCAGACTACCCTAGTTTCCAACAATACTTATCAGTTCTATGTTATCTCAGGCACTACTTTTTACTTACTAGAAACAGTATCTGGTAATAACATGGGTAACTCTAACCTGTATAAACTAACCATGAGGGAGAAAAATGAAATACTTTTTCTTATTCTATTTTCTAACACTTTTTCCAAGCATATTCCCACAAAACCCAGGGACTTCTGTATATAGTCGCTTTATATCCACAGTGCATAAATATTAATAAAATTAGATAAGCTTTTACCTTAACGAGTGAAGAATCCATGTACTGACCAGGAGGGATAGAATCCAAGTATTTCTTCAGATCCATGGAAAGAAACTCAAAGATGAGATATAACCTGGAATCCTGCATAAGCACATCCTGAAGACTGGAAAAAAATAGATATATATGAAAGAAGAATCCAGCAAACATTTTTGACCTCTGTTTCACAAAATAAAACTCCTTCTATAATTTCAGTTGCTATAATAAAAACTGGGGAAGATGTAGTAACTTCCCTAATGGCTGAGACTCAAAACTCAAATTTAAGAAAGGAATCTCAGGGGAACTATTTAAAATTAGGCCTTGTACAGGAGGTGCCTGTTTATAAGGAGCCTGTATTCCAAAAGAACATATCTAGGTTGGCTACTAATTGCTGAGAGCTTATTTTTTCATCGAAGTGAATTATAAAAATAAATTTTAAAGTGGTATCTGACCTTAAAAGCTACTTCTAATCTCTAGCCCCAGACAAATACATAGATTTTAACTTGGACTGTTAGGAAGACAGCTCTCCAAAAACACCCAATGCAAATAGATTAAGGAAAAAAATCTTTTTCATTTGACCTAGCTACCTTTCTTAAGACTCTGACTAAAGGATCTTCAGGAACTAGAGCTCCTCAAGTAGGAGAGAGTTGACAAAGCTCTATGAAAAGGGCTTTACTTCCATGGCCAATTTACCTTGCTTTTCCAGCCCCAAATATTAATCTACATCACCAATCTCCTCTAACTCTGTTCTTAACAGCCTGTTCTCTTTTACATATGTGCAGCATTCTCAACTAACAAAAATAGGGTTCTAGTCCACTTGGTAAGGCTAGACCAAGAAATTAAGCAAATGTAAAGATTTCCAAGTTGAAATTTATATTTGAAATAGCATGCAGAAAATGGCTTACATTCAGATATTATACCATACCTGACTATATTTGGATGACGAAGTTCTTTTAATAGAGAAATTTCCCGAATTGCAGTACTAGGAACCCCTTCTTCTTCATTTTCTAGTCTGATTTTTTTCATGGCTACCACGTGACCTGTAATTTTGTGTCTACCCTTATACACAACTCCATAGGTACCTGAAACAAAGTAAATAATATGCTGTGTGACACACTCACAAACTAAAAGATCTTTTTTTTTTTTTTCTTCCTTATGGCAGGGTCTTGTTCTCTTGTCCAGGTTGGAGTGCAGTGGGGCAATCAAAGCTCACTACAACCTCCACCTCCTGGGTTCAAGGGATCCTCCCACCAAGCCTCCCAAGTAGCTGGGACTACAGGCACGCGCCACCACATCCGGCTAATTTTTGTCTTTTTGATGGAGATGGGGTTTCACCATGTTTCCCAGGCTGCTCTGGAACTCGTGAGCTCAAGCAATCTACTTGCCTCGCCATCCCAAAGTGCTGAGATTACAGGCGTGAGCCACCATACCTAGTCAAACTGAAAGATTTTAAGATTATTGAATCTCATAAGGGTCACATGATAGAAATGTCTGGTGTGGCCATATGGGAAGTAACTTACTCATACCCTTATTGCTTCCAAAAAGAAATTGAGAGTAACTACAATCTGTATGGCTTAAAAATAAAATTCATGTAGTCATCACAAGTTTTCTATACATCTAAATCACCATTAATGTTCCAGCATATTTTACAGAACAAAATAGATCATTTGCAAATTAAAATTAACCTTCTGCCAATATCCTACCCAGCAATAAAGCAGGCATAAAATATAGTGTAAAAATTTGGGCTCCAGAAATATTACTGATAAGAGTCATTATGCCACTTCCAGAAAATACTGTAGAGTGCTTTATGCTTTTCAAAACACTTTTATCTGTATCTCAAAATACAGTCAACAGTCCTCATTCTCAAAAGAATGGAGAAAAAAGACCAGATGTTTGTTTATTAAACCTAATAAAGCACATAGTATGTACTACATATTAGGAAAGCCTCACACCCATTTGCAAGTTGATAAAAATACTGACTTCGATATCTGGGCTTCAGGTAGTGAGCAACAGTATCAATCATAAGGAATAGCAGGGAGGGAGGAGATGGATACAGGGAATGAAATGGCAATAAGGGAGAAGACTAGCTAAAATGCATCATATATGTGGCAACGCTGAATTCCCTAGGTAAGTCTTTTTAAACTCGAGCTGGAGTTTAGGGAGGTCCTGAATCCCTTAAGTACACACAAAATTTTGTTGAATAGCTTGCTTTCCACGGCATTGTTTTAACTTCAAAAGTGTTTAGAGTGCACTGTTCTAGGGAAAAAAGCCTCTTCTATAGCTTTTATGAGTTTCTCTGAAGGTAGCAATATTGCAAAAAAGGCTAACAAACCAACAAATTACCAACTGCTTAGTTAGAATATTAAACAGTTTGAGCAGTAGCAAACTGATGTTACTTAAGCTTAATTTTTTTGACAGAACCTCTATACAAAAGTCTATGTTTTCTTAAATACTGGTGTCATTTTAAAACTATAAACTGACATAAAAGCCATTTTATACTATTCTGATTAAATTGTGGATTAATGTATAACTTTTTGATAACCAAAATTACTCTACGTTAAAGGAGAATTGACTGTATTTAATCCTCACAGTCATCCTTAAAAGTAGATAACCTTCATAAACTTAAAATCTACATTTTTTTGGGGATGTAAATTAAGCTCTCATTAAACACAAAAAGTAGGTAAACCGTAGCACAATCATCTGGCATACTGTTAAAGTGATCTCAGGAAAATTAGTCACTTGCATAATGTAGTAACATAAGCAGTTAATGTTAAGTTCAGAACTAATTTTTTTCTAGCATCCTTTCTTCTCCCTCAAGTGTACAATATCACCTAATCCTAAATAGCTTTCAGAATTAACAATTAACCAGGGGCCAACACTCAATGTGTTGAATTTTAGAGATAATATCACTTCTCACTGAACTACTGGAAGAGGGGTTAAACAAAGCAGAACTATTCTATTGGTTAATCATCCAAAATTGTTTTTGAAATACATGGTATATGCTCCAAAATGAACTTGGAATTCTAAAGACAGAAATACTCTAGGGTATTTAACTAAGTATAAATATCAATAACTAAGGAGACAAAAATCATAACACAGGTAAGCCTAGAAGATCACTGTAAATCGAATGGAAGATTTATCCCAGGAAACAAAAAGAAACAAAAGAAAAATAAGTAGGATATGATCAAGTTATGGAGGCCCTTAAGCAGAAAACCTTCATTAAGCAAGTATTTATCAAATGCCCACTAAATGCCAGGTAAGGTTCCACCATCATGGATACAGCTACTCTACGATCCAAAAAGACATTTTCTTAAGACAGGAAGGAGTTCAAAGATTAGTATGACAACACTCAGATTTCTGTAATTCAGAAGAAACCAGAGAACAATTTTTGTAACATTTAAAATAGTAAAGTCTGGATATATTTAAGAAATGAATTAGGTTGTCAAGACTCACTGTCAAGTGAGAGAAAAGGCAGACTCTTCTAAATCAGAATTAAAGAGGCATTAACTGCCAAATGAAAGGCATGACCTTGGGTGGATATTCAGAATATACATGCAGATTTAGGGGTAGAACATTTCTACAACTTACTTGAAATGGATTAAAACGCAAAACAATTGAATGTTCTCACCACAAAGAAATGACAAATGCATGAGGTGATGGATATGCTAATTACTCTGTATGATTTGATCATACAACACATACATGTATCAAATCACCAAAACATACCCCATGAATACGTACAATTAAAATGTGTCAATGAAAAAAATAAACAATGCTAACATACACACAGATAATAAAGTAAATATGACAAAACACCAACACCTTGGTAAAACTATTACAAGTTCATTGCATAAACCTTTCAATATAGATTTGGAAATGTTCAAAATGAAAAGTTGAGGGGAAAAAATATAACTTTTAAAATAGTATTTTAATACTAGACTTTAACCAGATACCTAGCAGAACCAAAAGAAAATTCTGTGTGGATCATTTAGGCCTCCATTTATTTTCACAAGTTCATTTTTCCAAAACAACATCCAGCACATAATCCAAAACAATCAGGCTTGGAGTAGAAACAACAATACAAGCCAGAAAAAGAAACAGTGTTCAGAAGAACAAACAAGGAACACAGATGTTATTATTATCTATTGGCTATCTCCTGTGGGTTGGGCACTGCTGACAGGCAGTGGGCAAACAGTTGTGAACAAGACAAAAACCCCAGCCCTCAAGGATACTATGGTATAATAATTAAAATGGCTATTAAGCATGATGCAAAGGGAACTACAAAATGCTCTTGGACTAGAGGAGGAGATAAAAAATGAAGCCAGTAGAGACTGGCCTCCAGGTAGAAAGAACAGCCATTGCCAAAACTCATAGGCCAAATCACAGGATACATTTGAGGACATCAAAGAAATCCAAATTAGAGTTGAGTGGCATTAGATGAGGCTGATAAAGAGACAATTTTGGAGACAGTGTTCATAGTAATAACACAATGTTCAAATGATAAACATTTGAAGGTTTTCTGAGTTACAGCACTCAAACAAATGCTTTCCATAATATTGTTCAATTGAATCGTATCTTTCGTGTTAAGTCCCATTATCACCATTTGCAGAGGCAGAAACCAAGATCCAGAAAAGTTAGAGGGTTTACCACTGTCACACTTATAGAAATAAAGACTGGGAGTCATATGACTTAATATATGTAATGGATTACATTTAAAATTACATTCTTAACTGCTCTTATTTATGGTAGCAATTAAAGTACTTTTCTCAGAAGTCAAATCTGTAGTTTCCTATAGGTTTGGAGTTCTATCATCTTAAAGAAAAATATATTTATACTTTAAGAAGGTCTCTTTTTATGCCAAACTAAAATCAACACAAATTCCCTGGGAATTTAAGGAACATACTACAAAGCATTAGACATACTAATCACATTATTTTTAATTCAGCAGCAAAATTTGTTTAGTAGAATGGGTATGAGGTATTTAATTTGTTTAAAAATAAAAATAAATACACACACACACCCCTCCAATCGAACACCACACTAACTTGTCATTCCTATTTCACTAAATTCCCTCCAGTATTCCCCCCTTGTTTTTTTACTATTTCTTGTCAAGTGAGGTCTTTGATCACATTAAAAATATAGTTGGGAATTTCCTTCTGGCAGAACCGATATAAACTGGATTCTACTAGCAAATTATTTTGTACCTGGAGAATTGAGAATGTTCTGTTGGAGTCAAGGAACAGGCGAAGGGATATACCCCTCATTTGTGCCATATATAGATCTGATCATTCCTTCAAGTACCACAGAAAGGGAATGATTATATACGTAAGTTATAGTTTTAGAATAGCTTAAACATGTACATATGACAGGTCATTTTTTTCTTACGGTAACTAAATAGAAATTTTATTTAAATTAGAATAAGTCAATTATTGTAACCAGTCTATAAAGACTGGATAAAAATATTTATCATCCTAAAAATAATTGAAAGAGACTAAAAATAGATTATGAAATTAGCATAATTCTGCATCCCTAACCTCTGCCCCTCAACACATGTGCAAGTCATCAATAGTGTCTTCAAAATACAAGTATTTCTGATACTTCTTTAGTATCAGAAGACTGTAAGACTATGGGGGTGAAGGGACGGGTCATTAGGGATTCAGTAATTTCAATTCTCTTGCAATGTGAACAAATTTGCGTTTATTAAGTAAAGAACATATATTAACGCACACTGGTACTACAAGACATCTTAATGGTTGAATTTTAATAAATATTTACATGTGTTCATATTACAGAAGTTGTAGCATTGTTAAATCATCCCAAAAAATTTATATTACTAAAACCACTCACCTTCTCCAATTTTCTCTATTTTGGTATAATCTTCCATAGTTAGTCAATGGGTATGGCAGATCCTAAAATGAAGGAAAAACTGACTTAATTACATGCCACTAACTTGAGTAGTTTTAAGCATTACACTGTATGTAAAGCATGTTCCACTGTGCCTACTGCAGTACATAAGTATTCCATAAATATTAACTACATTCAAACAATATTTACAAGGGTAAGGACTCCTACAATAACTTTCCATCCTTCTTGACTCCTGAGACATTGGAAACACGTGTATATTCTATACTACTGTAGTATTTATTTAGCTTCTTCCAATCAAAATAACCCTCAAATTCAGATATCAACTTGTCTATTCTTTCCAAAGAAAAACCAGAATTATGTTCCCTTGTTGTGACACTAGTACCCGAGTGTGCCAAAGTTATACCCAAATATTTCAACAAATTTATACCGCTTTATGATATTCCTAATTTTATTCAAAACACTATTTTTTATAGTTATAAGGAGAGAACTAAAATGTGTTCGGATTGTTCATTAGGAAAATTTTGTTTAAAGCGGCAAAAACATTTTAAGTGTTTCCAGTTGCCCACGTGACAATTTTAATCTTTTTTTCCTCTGCTTGCAGAGGTCACAAACATGCTCAAGACTTTCAAGGTACTTTTTCCAAGAGTCGGAAATATCACTTAAGCACCCTAAAACAAAAGAATGAAAAGTGCAGTTCCACAGATAAAATTCTAATTATAGCCTACACAATGTCAAGGACTAAGCAGAAAAACTGTATACCTGAATCACAATGAATGGGTTTATTAAAAAAAAAAAAAAACAGCACAGAAGTTCAAGACTTCCTCTGAAGTTTGTCAATGAAACGTCAGAACTCCAGGCATAATTACCTAGATTTTTCTAACACCCATCACTGATGATAAAATCATTTATAAAGCCCGCTCTGAACAGACCTTTAAGTTCTATTTCCCACATTCATCTTCAAAGAAAAAATCAATCCAGAAAGAAACAGAGATATATCTTTTTAAATGAAAAAAACTGCACTACACTGCTCATAAGTGTTAAGTGCCTGGGCTGAGTGTTCTTAACAGCTCCAGGTGGGCCGGGGCCGGGGCCGTGGGCAGAGCAAGCCCCAGAAGGCCCACGAGTTCCGGGATCGGTTTCTCAGGGCAGCCTCGCTTTAGGAATCTGCGCCTGTACCTGGCCCAGGTGCGGTCCCGCTTTCCCACCTCCGAGGCGGGAAGGGAGGGTGCTCAGGGGCCGGGCCCAGGAAGGAGCCTGCCACTCCGCTGGCGCTCAGTGTGGGGGAGCGGATTTTGCTTCAATCAAGACCCGAAAGCCTCCTAAGGCAGTTCCTAAACAGCCGACCTGAACTCACGACTGCAGCCCCGAACCCCCACCCCCAACCCCACGCCGCCTAACCCCGCCAGGCTGGGCTCCCATAGCCTCCCTCTAAAGCCGGCGCAGTGTGGTTCAGACGCCCAGGCCCAGGCAAAGGCCCTGCCCACCCCACCCCGAGGCCCAGCCTGGCCCCGCGCAGGTCCCTGCTCTCCAGTCCAGCCTTCTTAGAGGACCCCGTTCCTCAATACTCGCCCTTCGAGGTCCCCGGGCCGTCCGCTAGACACGACCCTGACCCCAGCCACTGTACCCGGCTTATTATCCCGCGGCGGCCGCAGCGGCAGCTACCACAACCGCGTAACTCTCCGCTCAACTTGCAAGAGCCAGCTTTGAAGCCAAGTGCGAGCAGTTTCAAACTCACCGCGCTGAAGGACCCCGGATCCACCAATCGGGTAGAACGTAGACTTTCAAAGCAGCCAATCAGAGCCCAGCTACGCTAGGCTGGCCTTCCCGGGTGTCTAGAGCGCGAAAGAAAGAGGAAAGGGCGGTTAGAGAAAAAGCAGGAGGGCGGGCGCCAACTGAGTGCGAGCGCAAGCGCTCTCCTCCAGCCGGGAGAGTGTCGTCCTACTGTTTCTAGTCAGCGGAGCAGGAAACTACTGTTCGCTCCGTTCTTCTTTTAAATTTTTTCTCCGAGCATTGGCACAGTTCAAATCTATTATACTCAAAATAGCTCATCAAAAAAGTGATATTGGGTTTAACATCGAGATTCCATTACTTTCACTTCTAATACTTAGGGTTAGGAGCGTATAGTTATGTTTTTCTAAATGCGTGATTTGCGGGCTGGCTCCAAAAAGCACCTTTCAGTGACCTTAAGAAGGTAATGGAAAACTTAAAAGACTGTCTCAAAACTGTAAAGGAAAATTTATTATTTATATCGCTGTGCTTTGTTTCTACCTCATTTTTGAATTTAATATTAAATTATTTTATTATTTACATTTTGTGTATTATGCAATTAAAAACATTTGAAATGTAAATTTTAAAATATTTTCACATCAGAATTTTAAATATATAGAGAGAGGCATGTATTTAGAGCCTGGGTTTCATTATGCTATGCATGCTGGCCTCCAACTCCTGGGCTCAAGCAATCGGCCTCAGCCTCCAGCGTAGCTGTGACTACAGGCATCCGCCACCATGCCCAGCTTAAATATTAATAAAACACAAAAATTCACAATTCTATGAGGGGAGAAAAAGAGGTTTAAATTATGCTTTAAATAATCCAGTGTCAAAAACTCTGTCTTCATTGCCATCCACAATATCCTTAAGACAGATTTCTGCATTTAATGCAGTTAATTTTTTTCTTGTTCTTTCCTTCTTTCTCTCTTTCTTACTTTTTTTTTTTTTTTTTTTTGGCCGGTTTGTTTGCAGAGACGGTGTCTCCTTATGTTGCTCTAGCTGGTCTCCAACTCCTAGGCTCCAGCAATCCTCCTGCCTTGGCCTCCCAAAGTGCTGGGATTACAGGTATGAGCCACCAGCCCAACCTAAACACCATTCTAAAATCTTTTTAAAATAAACAAATAGAACAGTAAAACAGAGCTAGAGATAATAAAAGTCCATTTTAAGGATTTCTGGTTGCATTGATCCTAATAGGACATAGAACAAAGATTGATTACCACATACACCGCAAGTATGTATTAGAAGACCCAAATTAGAATATGGAATGGAACTTCCTTACCCTTGTGATATAGAATATATCACATGCATTTAAGTGTTTAATACCTTTTAACACAATGAGCTGCATCTATCATCTGGTATTATACATTGCATCTGGCTCAACCTTGACAATTTTTGTTCCTAGGTGATAGAGGCAGAGCATTTGGGATTCATGGTATAGGCAAGAATTTAAGAACTCCTGCTGGAGCCTAATCACTTTTAAAACTTATGTTTAAAATCCAAACTTCATTTTTTAAATGAAAAGTGCCCCAGAGAAATGCTCTAGGGAACCAGGCTGTTCTGTGCAGTTTACGGTACTGGTTTTAATGAATTTTAATATATCTTTCTCTTTGAGAGGCTTAAGCAAGGAATTCAACTTCTGTATCATCTAAAAACAGCAACTAATTCATTATATCCATTTCACCTTCAACATAAAGAAGACCACAAGCTTCCACAGCTGTGATGCTAGGTGTATCAATTTAACTCAATCATCTTTCTTTATAAAGTTTCAGAGGTTATTATAAATCCATGCTATCATCTTGGCAAATACAATTTATTACCCTTTGGGCCAACTTCCATGTAGTGTCTCTAAAGTGCAACACTGTGCTTCATAGACACAAAAATGAATAAGATACAGTTACTGCTGGAGGTGTAGAGGGTAGGGGAGCACAATGATTATTGAGAATTCTCTTCTGGTACTTACCTTGTAACTTATGTTATAGGGCCATGTGAGAACCTGGAGGAGGAAACTGCTAATGCTAGCAGAAGTGACATTTGAACAAAGACTGGGGAAAGAATGCTTCCAAACAGAGGACATTGTATGAGTAAAGCACAGAGGCCAGAAAGTCAACCCAAGTAATTCAGGGTGCCACCCATAGTAGAATGCAGGAAGTGCTGCATCCTGTGATGTTAAAGTCAGAGAAGGGAGTCTGCAGTCAGACTCCTGATGAGCCCTGAACAATGTTCCAAAGGATTTGAGCAGGAGAGGTACACACAGCCTTGGAATCGTATTTTAGGAAAACGACCATAGAGGTGATATAAAAATAAATAAATAAAAATAAAAAACTGAAGAGGAGAGCAGGGGAAGGTATGTGCTGTGAAAAACTTCCTATCTGTATTTTGGTAAACTCCATTTTGGAAGGAAAAAAAAAAAGATCAGTTGGTATTGCACATAAGTATTTTTGGTTTTGTTTCTTATATTTAAGTATTGCTATGGCCCAAGAGCTTGGTAGCTCTCACTCTGCCATGTGAGGTTAGAATAAGGCACCTGTCGGTGAGGAGGAGAGCCCTTGCCAGAACCTGATGTTGCCTGCCCTCTGAACTTGCACACCGAACCTCCAGAACTAAGGAAAAATAAAATTTTGTTGTTTAAGCCACCTAGTCCATGGCATTTTGTTATGGCAGCCCTGGTCAAGACAAGTGTTTTTTTTTAGATAAGAAAAATTGGAGAACATTTACTTGAAAATACACCTCGGGGCCAGGTACGGTGTCTCACGCCTATAATCCCAGCACTTTGGGAGGCCGAGGTGGGTGGATCACGTTGTCAGGAGATCGAGACCATCCTGGCCAACGTGGCGAAAACCCATCTCTATACTAAAAATACAAAAATTAGCTGGGCATGGTGGCACGTGCCTGTAATCCCAGCTACTAGGGAGGCTGAGGCAGGAGAATCACTTGAACCTGGGAAGCGGAGGTTGCAGTGAGCCGAGATGGCACCACTGCACTCCAGCCTAGCGACAGAGCGAGACTCCATCTCAAAAAAAAAAAAAAAAAAAGGAAAGGAGAGAAAGAAAGAAAAAGAAAATACACGTTGGGAAGGAAGTGGAAGAAACTAATAGAAATGTGCCCTCTGTGGAACACAAGAGTGACCTGGCACAGAGGTGGAAAGGAGAGTTTTTACCTTTTGAATGTTGAGCCATGTGAATGTACTACCCTAGCCCAAAAATGAAAGAATAAATAAATGAATGAATGAATCAGTCTTGCCAAGGCCTCCATTGCTACTGGATAAAAATTGTAAAAATTGGCCGGACGCAGTGGCTCACACCTGTAATCCCAGCACTTTGGGAGGCCAAGGTGGAGGATCCCTTGAGGCCAGGAGTTCGAGGCCAGCCTGGGCAACATAGTAAGACCCTGTCTCTATACAGACAAATACATAAAAAGAAAATAAAGTGTAAAAGTTGCTGCAAAATATATGCAAAAGAAGAAGATTGATCTTTCTTTATGTTAAATCAGAAAGGAAAGTGATAGAAAATGCAAGATATAGAGATTCAGTTCTTTTCACCACAAGGGAAAATACTGAACTATCTATTGTTGCTATGACAGAGTTGGGCATTTTCTGATTATAAAAGGAATGTGATTTTTCTGTAAATTTTAAAAAATAATCCAAAGTGTAAAATACAGATAATAAAAGTTTGTCATATACAACCTCCATGCGCCCTATCTTCATCCCCCCCAAAAAAGAGAAAGAGATCACTCTAAACCTCTTGGTGGTTGTAATTTAAATGCATACATGTCAACCCACCTTAATCTCTCATTGGAATTTTAGAAACCGGGCATGGTGTAGGGAGAAGAGATTCATACATCAACTTTGGGACTAATGAGGATCAAGGGTAACAGGTGAGTAGCTATGGATCTTCCACCTGGGTGGGGTGCAAATGTTTACAATGCAATATGGTGGAAGACTGCTGTGTGCAGGACATGGGGAGAGGGCATCAGGCAAGGCTTCATAGCAAAGTGACTGAACTGAGTCTTAAGGAATGAAAAGAGTTTGCCAAGAAGACTAATGAATGTGGAGAGCTTCTTGATCCATTGACAACAAAGAACAATGTGAGTTTGCAGACTGAAATTAATTCAGTACACTGGAACATAAACAGAGTCTGGGGGCTGAGCAACGGTCTTAAACATTAGGCTAGGGAGTTAAATAATATCTATACCTTGAAGGTAATGTTCAAGGTCATGCTAAAAGATCTGGATTAGAGGTTGGACTTGAAAAAAAAAATGTGAATAAGGCAGTGACATGGGCATAAGTGGGAGTTAGGAGGGAAAAGTCATGAGGAGGACTGGTGACGCAGCATGAGAGCCAGCAGAAAATGAAGGGCTCTGCAGCAGTCCCAGCAGGTGTGGAACACGGGGAGATGGCAGTCAGTTTCAAGAGGAAGAAATGACAATGAGATATTTTTAGGAGCTGGGACTGGGTTAAACAAGGGAGAAGGAATCATCAGGAATGACTTGGGTGTGTGGCTTTGCAACAGGCTGAGGGTCCTGCTCTTCTAGAGAGATGCTAAGGGGCAGCTATGGGGCATGGAGCATCACTTTGGGCATATTGATAGTGAAGTACTATGGGACATCCATGTGGCTGGATATGGCCAAGGGTAGGTGTAGGTTCCATGGGGCCTGAAGTGTATATCACTTGGGGATTGCTATGATTTGAAGGTATGTGCCCCTCTGAAATGCATATGTTGGAACTTAAACCCCAAGGTGATGGTATTAAGAGGTTTGGCCTTTGGGAGGTGATTATTAAAACCTTGAGGGCTTTTTCCTCATTAATGGGATTAATGCCCTTATAATAGATGCCGCAGAGAGCTGCTGGTATCTTTCCATTTCTTCTGCTGTGTGAGAACCCGGAGTCCATTCTTTTTGCCCTTCGGCCATGTGAGGACACAGCAAGATGGCACCATCTTGGAAACAGACAGCAGGCCTCACCAGACAGCAAATCTGCTGGTGCCTTGGTCTTGCACTTCCCAGTCTCCAGAACTGTGATACATAGTTTATAGGTTACTCAGTCTATGGTATTTTGTTATAGCAGCAGGAACAAACTTAGAAAAGGGATCCTTTTCAAGAAAAGGAATCCAAAATTAAGTGTGAGGAAGACTATGTATTGAGAATAAGAAATCACAAAATTATAGAATTGTTTAAGTTGTAAAATCATATAAAATCATAAAATCCACAAATTATATTTTTATTAATTAGTTGATACATCTTTATAATGCTTTTTGTCTACTTTTTTAAGCTACATTTTTTAGAATCATATTTTAACTGTTTTGTTATCTACTCACCTTACAAGCTCCTTCATCTTTGTTTTTTCGTGATGCAACTTTATAATATTTTCTATATAGAGAAAAAAGGTGGCCGGGCGCGGTGGCTCAAGCCTGTAAACCCAGCACTTTGGGAGGCCGAGATGGGAGGATCACGAGGTCAGGAAATCGAGACCATCCTGGCTAACACGGTGAAACCCCGTCTCTACTAAAAAATACAAAAAACTAGCCAGGCGATGTGGCGGGCGCCTGTAGTCCCAGCTACTCGGGAGGCTGAGGCAGGAGAATGGCGTAAACACGGGAGGTGGAGTTTGCAGTGAGCTGAGATCCGGCCACTGCACTCCAGCCTGGGCGGCAGAGCAAGACTCCGTCTCAAAAAAAAAAAAAAAAGAAAGAGAAAAAAGGTAATTTAGTCTTTCCTCTAGCATGGTTAATCCAAACTGGCTTTGAATGATTGATCATTTCAAAAAAGCTTCTTTGGCTTCCTATCTCATTATTGGTTATATCATGTAAATTTTTAGAATTTCTGTCCAATTTGAGGAAACATTTATTTCACATCTTAGCTGTTTGTACTGCTGCTCTAAGTGTGTGCCCTACAAATGCAAGAGTTATGGTAATCCTGATTTGTTGATTCCAAATATTCCAGATTCCAAAAATTATCTTATGTTTTTATAATTGTTTATCATATATTAATGAGTGTATTCCTGACACAAGAGAAGTTCAGTTTATATGAGGTAATGATGAAAATCAAAGTCCTGTCTGCTTATAATTTTATACATCTAAGTTTATTTGTTTGTTTGTTTGTTTTTGGACAGGGTCTTGCTCTGTCACTCAGGCTGCAGTGCAGTGGTACAATCATGGCTCACTATAACCACGAACTCCTGGGCTCAAGTGATCTTCTGCCTCAGCCTCTTGAATAGCTGGGACTACAGGCACATGCCACCACACCTTGCTAATTTTTTGTTATTGGTGGTGGTGGTGTTGAGATAGGGTCTTGTTTTGTTGCCCTGACTGGTCTGCAACTCCTGGGCTTAAGCAGTCTTCCCACCTCAGCTTCCCAAAATGTTAGAATTAACAGGCATGAGCCACCATGCCCAGCCACATGTGATAATTGAAAGAACTTTCCGCAGGTTAGCTTCTCCTCTGTTACCCACTACTTACTTACTTCTGGTTCAGTTAAGATCTTTTACCTTACACCTTCACTTCCAGATGCCAAGAGAGTTTTCAGAGCAGGTGGAAAGAGTTTCCTGGGAGCTGGGCCTACATTAGGACTGCTGGCAATACCTTGGAAGTGCTGTGGATAAACAACTGGATACCATTAATTCCAATCTAAAGTATGTCTTAGTCCACTTGGGCTGCTGTAACAAAATGCCATAGACTAGGTTGCTATATACAACAGAAATTTATTTCTCACAGTTCTGGAGGCTGGGAAGTCCAAGATCAGAGCTCTGGCAGGTCCAGTGTATAGCGAGGGCCTGATTTTGCATAGACAGCTCTTTTCACTCGAACCTTACATGGTAGAGGGGGCAAGGGCTCTCTCTCAGGCCTCTTTCAGGGTCCCTTCTCATGAGCTAATCACTTGCCAAAGACCCCCCTCCCAATATCATTACCTTGAGGATGAGGATTTCAACTATGAATTTTGAGGGGACATAAACATTTAGGTCGCAGCAATGTATCCTCAACTCAACTTCCCCTGGGCTGAACCCCAAAAATGTTCATAGTCACTCAATGCCATTGAAGAGGTGGGGAAATGTAACTGATAGAGAATTGAAGTGGAAACAAACAGAAGCCTTAATCAATTGTAGTTAAAATATCTTACTGTATACATTTTACAAAAACATGACTACATGAGCATGTTGCTAAGTGTCCCTCTCAGAGCCGTGAGAGGGACACTTAAGCTTCATTAGAATCATGGTGCATCTAACTCTGAAACCTGTGGACAATTTTATATATAGTTGAAGCTGAGAGAAATGATCAGGGCAGTCATTGTAGTTGAATTGCTTAGGTATTTTTTATATTTTTTATGGATTCCTGATGTCCCTTAAACTTTATCACAATACTACTTATGCCTAAGATAGGCCTTTCTTCCAGGACTAAAAATGTAGAGTGAGAAGTGATTCTTTAAGTTTTTATCTTTATAAAGTCATCCCACTGAACAAAGGCAATGGATTATGATTAGATCTCTAATCAGCAAGTTAAGGAATTCATATAAAAGCTCATTTTCTAATGGTGTTAAACAAATGAAGTCCTAATTTAACTCACTATTCTGTCATCTGAAATGAAACAGGCCTGAAGATTTAACATCATGAAATACTCCAGTTCATTTTAAATGTTTACTATAATTAACAAATTTCAAAGAGCAAAGCTACAATGACATTTCTCTTACTGCTAAAATGATCTGGAACATAATGTATTCTTTCCTCAAAAATGAGACAAGCACTTCAGAGTGTGGTAGTGCCTGAGGACCTCCTTATGAACGTCCCTTATCTGGCTCTGTGCTGTGCATCATTTTATAGCAGGGATGTGCTGCTGAAGTACAACACATGGCACTATACAAAAGCTCCAAACTATGTCAGTTCCACTCACCAAATACGAAGTGTCTTCTGTTTGCCAGGAATTATCTGAGGACCATTAAAGATACAAAGATGAACTAGACTACCGGTTCTTTTTAATTTTTTTTAAATTTCCATAGGTTATTGGGGAACAGGTGGTGTTTGGTTACATGAGTAAATTCTTTAGTGGTGATTTGTGAGATTTTGGAGGTTGAGAGAAGGAGCCGAAATAAGAAATAATGCAACAAATGATTATACTTCCTTTACGCTGATTGTCTTCCTTCAGCTGGGGTTTTGAACCAAGTGCAGTGGGGATACAAAGAAAAGAGGTCACATCCAGATGGTACAAAAAGGAAAAGGTTTCATCTGCTGTATCAACAACATTTGATACCATTATTAGAGCCTTTCCTATGCCGCAAGCACTAGCTTAAATAATGGCTACAGAAACAAGATTAAGATACAAGGTGGTCCTTCCATGCTTCAGAATCTAGGTGGGGAGACATATACACAAAAAAATAATTTAAAGAGAAAAATCAACTTGCTCTTAAACAAGACAAAACCAAAACTTCTTCTCAACCCTGGAATCATATTTTCTTTCTGTAGCCAATCCCTAAACCAGAGACTCAAAAGGCATGTTGGCTGTGCTATCATGACAAAGCGCCCTTCTAAAATGAGTATGCCGTCATGGTGGTTCAAAGCTCAGATCTAGAGACCACCTGGACTCAAATGTTTTTAACTCCTGGCTCCCGCCTTACCTCATCTGTGACTCTGGGCAATAATTTCATTTCTCTGTGCCTTCTCCACTCAAGTGTTGATAATAATAGTACCCAGTTGTAATGCTTTGATCATAAACTGAGTTACCCATATAACATTTACTTAGATCAGTGCTTAGCCTGAGGTAAGCTCTTCACACATGATTTCTTTTTCTTAATCTTATTGATTACTATCTATTCTTACAAAAATAGCTCGTGTAGTGGGTACTGGAACAGAAAGTTGCATACATTGGTATGGGGTCACAGGAGAAAGGAAAATAACTCTTGGGAAGGCAGATAAGCTTCATTAATGATGTGATCCCTGCAGTGGGTTTGGAAGGAAAGATGATGCTATCCTTTGAAATGGGAATGAGGGAGAGTGGGACTGGATTAAACATCCATGTAAGGGGAACAGCATATGCAACAGTGCCTATGCAGTGTCATAAAGGCACCTGGCTTGCTTGGAACTGATGAAAGGAGCTTGTTACAGTTGAATAGAGTGCATATGAAATAATTCTTGAAAGATGAGCACAACTTTGGCAAGTAGAGATGGAAGAAGGAAGTCAGTGGGGTGGAGATGACCAGGTGGGTGGCATTCTGGGCAGAAAGAGCGAAACATGGGGAGGGGTGAGAGAACATCCAGAAGTGGGATTTGTCTGGAGGGTAGGGTGGGTACAGGGGGTGAAGGGCTTAGAGGAATGGAAGGAGAGTTGGATTCACATTGTGAAGAGCTCTGGAAACCACCATGGGGAGTTTACCAGCAGCACTTCAAGCAATCCAATGGGAAGAATGGAAGGTTCTTTTTCTTTGACTGAGCAGGGACATGATAGAATCACATTTTCCCTTTATACAGATTAATCTGACAGTACTTTCAGAAAGGATTAGGGTGGGAAGACAGAGGAGCAAGAATGCCATTTAAAAGACATTTCTCTCTAGGAGTTCATAACATCTAAGTCTGGGGCCAACTCTATAAAGCTAAAATCGATTTCTGTGTGTGCGTGTGTGTGTATGTGTGTGTGTGTTTAATCCGAAGGCTATACCATAAGGATATTATGATTGTGATTCCACTAGAGGGTAGTAGAGACAAATTGGTAAAATAGGCTGCTATTTTCCCTACCTGCTACAGGCCAACTATTTTCTTGTCTATGTTTTGTATTGGTTGCACGTTTAATTTAGTTACTCCATGGCTAAGAAAAATATGACAAGTACATTTAGTGGGTTATAGCTCTAGACAGTTTAGTAAGTTCAAGGTATCAATTTTTAGAAGACAATAAAGCTGGATTGACAAAATCAGAACACTAGATGGCCTTTAGCCTTTTTACAGTAACCGATATCTCATTAGGACATTGAACTGAAAACCTTCTTTTAAATTGAATGCTGAAAATTACATCCAAATATCTTGTTGATTATACTAAAAAAAAAGATTGGTAAAAGTTAATTCTGGTGTGCACTCTTAGTTAAGTAATTTAAGTTGAGAAGGCATTTCTTTGGTATACTCATCTACAGATAATATCCTAAAATAGATACTGCTATATTGTATACATTGCTATATTTTAGCACACACACATACACATATATTTTTGGAAAGTAATAAGCAATAAAGATCTATAATACATATATTGTTTTGTTTTTCAACTTGTATTTTCTTTACTGTTAATTTATCATGAGGAAATAATTCTATATGAATAAAACCACATACTTGAAAAAGTTCATTATAGCATTTCTAAATTAACAAAAATTTAGAGGCTACCTAGACTCTAATAGGGAAATGGTTAAATAGGAAAATTAGGGTACTTTTCTTAATCAAATACCACATACACAGACATACATACTGTGATAGCAAGTTTATAAAAGCAAGAACTTATACTAAAATAAGTAGATACAGAATTGTTCACTTAGTGTTACAGGATGTGTCATCATTTAAAAACACTTCTTCTAACTAGTTTTATGTTGTTTTTATAATGACCACACACAAAAAGGTTAATATACTGTCAATAATATTTTACTTACAATTTCAAGACGTTGCCACTTAGTTAACACCTTACAACTTTTCAGTCCAAAGATCACTATGATATATTAACACTTTAATCTGAGTAACTCTCTTTGATTACTTCATTTTTTTTTTTTTAGACAAAGTCTCGCTCTGTTGGCAGGTTGGAGTGGGGTGGCATGATCTCGGCTCACTGCAACCTCTGCCTCCCAGATTGAAGCAATTCTCCTGCCTTAGCCTCCCAAGCAGCTGGGACTACAGGTGTGTGCCACCATGCCTGGCTAATTTTTGTATTTTTCGTAGAGACGGGATTTCACCATGTTGGCCAGGATGGTCTTGATCTCTTGACCTCGTGATCTGCTTACCTTGGCCTCCCAAAGTGCTGGGATTACAAGGGTGAGCCACCGTGCCTGAGAACTTTATATTGTTAAAAGGAAGTGAAGGAAGGAAGGGAGGGATGGAGGAGGGAACTGAGACTCCTAGAATGCATCTGTTATCATATCTACAATGAAATATCTCTGGGGTAAGCTATAGTATTTTAAAAGATTTATTAAGTACCTTCCTCAATAGCTTAAGGAAAGGAGTGCAAAGAGGCCAGCAGAGCAAACAGAATTCTGAAATGGAATTTGTCCATATACCAGAAGTACAGTGTATTACCAAATTTTAAATGGGTGTGTCCTACTGTAGGAAGTAGAAGCTTCGTAAACTTGTTCAGTCATGAAAACGCTGAAGTTGAACATCCTCTTCCATCTTTAAAAATATAACAGGCCGGGTGTGGTGGCTCACGCCTGTAATCCCAGCACTTTGGGAGGCCGAGGCAGGCGGCTTGAGGCCAGGAGTTCAAGACTAGCATGGCCAACATGGTGAAATCCCAACTCTACAAAAAGTGTAGAAATTAGCCAGGTGTTGTGGCGGGCACCTGTAATCCCAGCTACTCAGGAGATTGAGGTAGGAAAATTGCTTGAACACTGGAGGTGGAGGTTGCAGTGAGCTGAGATTGCACCACTGCACTCCAGCCTGGGCGAGAGAGTGAGACTCTGTCTCCAAACAACAACAACAAAAACATAACAAAACTCTAAACTAAAACTAAATTCATCTTCATTCTAATGGCTTCTAAACACTCTCAAAGGCAGTAAGCATAGAATTATAGAATAATAAAATGTTAGAGTTGTTGGAACCTTAGAAATCATCTAATGAAAAGTACCCTAATTTTCCTAATGAAAAGGGAAGAGAGTCTTAAGGAGTGTTACATTCCTTACATTTTTAGAGCAACATGTACTTACTAAATTTGTTTTGTTATTTAAGCTTCTGATAATAGTGTAACTTTGTCAGTAAGTAGGATGTGTGCGTGTGTATGTGTGTGTGTGTGTTTCTGTGTGTAGGTAGGTAGGTAGATAGAAGAAGAAATCAGTTAAATGTTTCAAGATGGTAATAATAACCATCTTTTATGATATTTAGAATTGTGCCAGGTACTATTCTAAGTACTTTAAATCGACTATCTTTAAAGATGCAACAATTCTGCTGGTGCAGAGCCAGCTTCAGATGAGGAAACTGACATCTCAGGAGTTTAGATAATTTGTGCAGTGCCAGACGGCTAGCAAGGGGTAGGAATGGACACTTGAACCCAGGATTTTTCCCGACTTCAAAGCCGAGCTTCTCTACCTGCCCGCAATGTTCCACTTATGTGCAATAAAACAAATACATGGCACTCTATTAAGATGCTCAATTACTTGAAATATTATTAATATTAATTTTGATATTTAGAAATAACATATTTTGTCCTCTTATACTGTTGTGTCTGAATGATAATTACATTCTCACCAATATCTCCCTAAATCACAGCAGAAGTGTATCATTTTCTTTAAATAAGAAAGTGATTAGAGAAAGTTGAATCATTGGTTAATAGTAGAGTATTTAAAATAGTTGTTCATTATTCTTGGAACATCACAACCATTAGCTTCAGATGAAATGGATGAGACACTTTAGAACGCATTCTTGCATAGTCCAGGCTAATCACTAGAATTTTCCACTTAAGATACATAGTTGTTTATTTTCACTGCTTTTGTGGGAGTAGGCAGGGGGTGACATAAGAACACAGAAGTGGACTAATGTAATCCTTAGTTCATGACACATTTGCATTTATGGGCATCCTTATTTATATAATTATTAATTTATAGAAATAATGTAATAAACACCCATGAAACGCTAACCTAACATTAAAACTGGATATAGAACAATAATTTACGTGTGTGTGTGCTCCTCTTTGCATTATCTCATTTGACCACTGCCCAAACCTCAGGTAACTGCTGTTATCTTGAATCATCATTCCTTTGCTTACCTTTTTATTTAGTTTTGTCTTATCTGTATAGTTTTAAGAATGTAGAGTCTTAAGAAGTCCCCTCGAATTTTATTTAAAATTTTTTAAACCTGAAAATAGTTGAGAGTAGTAGCAATAAAACTCATACACCCTTACTCTAGATTCCCCAATTATCATTTGACCAAATTTGATTTTTCTTCTCTTCTCTTCTCTCTCCTCTCCTCTTCTTTTTCTCTTCTCTCTTCTGTCATTCTTCTTCCTTCCTCTTCCTTCTGCCCCTTCTTCACCTTCTCTTTGTCTTTCTTTGCTTTCTTCTTCTTCTTCTTCTTTTCTCTATTCCCACTTCCTGAACCATTTTGAAGTAAATTACAGACATCATGGCTTCCTCAAATGACTCACTTGCATTTCTTGAGAATGATGTTTTCCTATATAACCAAACACCACTATCAAAACCTAAGGAAAGTAACACTAATTCCATAATACTCTCTAATATATTATCCACATTCAAATATCCATAATTTTCCAAAAAGTCTTTTAGAATCTGTTTATTATATCTCTAATTCTATTTTAATAGTTTTCCATCTTCTGTTTTGGGTTTTGTGAGCATATATTTAAGCTGGTTATTCCAAAATGGTTCCCACGTGGTACATTTATCTGATAATTTCTTCTTGGGGTCATTTAACTTGTTTCAATATCCCTGTATTGCATACAATATTTTCTGTATTGTGTATTGGTCTGGTACATTTGATTAAGTTCAGGTTATGCATTTTTGGTAAGGATACTTAATAGCAAAGTCGTGCGTTTCACATTGTATTCTGTCGAGAGGGACATGATTCAGGTGGCCCACTTCACTTAATTGTAACTTTTAATTAAATCTTTTCATTTTAGGCTGGACATGGTGGCTCACACCTGTAATCCCAGCATTTTGGGAGATCAAGGAGGGCAGATCACTTGAGCCCAGAACACATGCCACCACACCTGGCCTGATTATTTTGGAAGAACCGATGTTTGCCTTTGTTAACGTTCTCCATTGTATCTATAATTTTATATTTCATTAATTTCTGCTTCTATTTGTATTATCTCTTTCCTCCTACACATTAACATTTAGTATCTTGGCTTTCCTAATATAAGTATTAACATCTAAAATGTCCCTCATAATGTCATTTTTGCTGTATACTATAAGATTTGATATACAGGGTTTTAACTTTTTGAATGTATAGAGACAGTAAAAATAAATGTTTAAATATCATTGTCTGCTAATTCTGACATCTGTATCAGTTCATCTTCCTTCTTAGTTGATTTTTCTCTTCATTATTGGTTGTATTTTTCTGCTTCTTTACATGCCTGTAATTTCTGTTTCTTTGTATGCAGTAATTTTTACTGCATCAGCCTTTACTTTTACCTTGTTGGGGGCCGGATCCCTTTGTATTGCTATAAATATATCTGAACTTTGTTCTGAGGTGCAGATTAAGCTCCTTGGAAACATTCTGATCCTTTCCAGTCCTGCTTTTATGATTTGTGATAGAACAAATAGATAGAACCAGAGCTGTGTTTAGTCTAGAGCTAATTATTCCCCATGTCTGAGGCAAGACCCTCCTGGTTACTCTTTTGGTTGTCCCAGAAATTATGAGTTTTTCTACTCTGGTAGGCAGAGCTAGACACTGTTCCTGGCCTTGGGTGTGTAGCAGGTACTAATCCCTTTAATCTTTTGGGGTGGCTGTAAGGGAGGAGACCGCCCGTCATATTGTCTTATGCCCAATTTCTGCCTCCAAAGAAAGAAAAAGTAAAAACTGAAAGGCAAAAATGAAATCCACAAGCAGACAGCCTGGCGCCACACCCTGGGCCTGGTAGTTAAAGATCGACCCCTGACCTAATCGGTTATGTTATCTATAGATTACACACATTGTATAGAAATGCACTGTGAAAATCCCTATCCTGTTTTGTTACGATCTGATTACTGGTTCATGCGGCCCCCAGTCACATACCCCCTGCTTGCTCAATCAATCACAACCCTCTCACGTGGACCCCCTTGGAGCGGTGAGCCCTTAAGAGGGACAGTAATTGCTCACTCGGGGAGCTGGGCTCTTGAGACAGGAGTCTTGCCGATGCCCCCGGCTGAATAAACCCCTTCCTTCTTTAACTTGGTGTCTGAGGAGTTTTGTCTGCGGCTCGTCCTGCTACATTTCTTGGTTCCCTGACTGGGAAGCGAGGTGAATGGTGGATGGCCGAGGCAGCTCCTTAGGTGGCTTAAGCCTGCCCTGTGGAACATCCCGCGGGGGACTCCGACCAGCCCGAGTGACGCAGATCCTGAGAGCACTCCCAAGTAGGCTTTTGCCCTGGTAGGACGCCTCGCCAGAACAGTGTGTGGCAGGCCCCCCGGGAGGATCAACACAGTGGCTGAACACTGGGAAGGAACAGGCACTTGGAGTCCGGACATCTAAAACTTGGTAAGACTAGTATTTGAAACCTGCCCACTCCGTTTGAGTGGAGGCATAGCCTGATCACCCATGGTGTGCCTTTATCGGCACTTCAATTTTGGTTTTGGGTTTGGTTTTGACCTGGTTTGAATTGCTTGACAGGATTGGTCTTGGGAACTTGCCTACTCCATTTGAGTGGAAGTATGGCCTAATCACCCATAGTGTGCCTGTACCGGCACTTTGGTTTTTGTTTTTGATTTGGATTGCTTGATACTTTGGTTTTGGTTTTGACCTGGCTTGGATTTCTGGATACTCTGATTTTGGTTTCGATTTTGGTTTGATTCAAACTGCAAAAGTGTGTGTGTGCCCTTTTTACCTGTTCTTTGTTTTGTAGTGTACGTGTGGTGCAAGCATGGTGTTCTGTCTCAAAGAAGCATGGGTCAGGCACAAATAAGCCCACCCTACTAGGAACTATGTTGAAAATTTTCAAAAAAAGAATTTAAGGGAGACTATGGAGTACTATGACACCAGGAAAACTTAAAACTTTTTGTAAGATAGACTGGCCAGCATTAGAGGTAGGGTGGCCATTAGAAGGAAGCCTGGACAGATCCCTTGTTTCAAAGGTGTGGCACAAGGTAACCTGTAAGCCTGGGAACCCAGACCAATTCGGGTACATAGACACTTGGTTACAGCTAGTTTTACACGCCCCCCCGCCCCCAACACACAGTGGTTGAGAGAACAGTAGCATAAGTGGCTGGCAGAGGCAAGGAAAGACCAGCAGAGAGAGAGAAAGGAAAGAGACAGAGAGGAAAAGAGGCAAAGAGAAAGAGGAAGAGACAGACAAAGAAAGAGTTAAGGAGAGAGAGAGAGAGAAAGAGAGAGGTAGAGAGAGAGAAGAAGAGACAGGGGCAAAAGGAAAGTCAAAGAGAGAGAGACAAAAAGAGAGAAAGAAAGAGAGAGATATACAAGTAGTTAAGAAAAAAAAAGTGTACCCTATTCCTTTAAAAGCCAAGGTAAATTTAAAACCTGTAATTGATAATTGAAGGTATTCTCCGTAACCCTGTAACACTCCAATACTACTTTGTTGTCAGCGTAAACAAGGGCATATCCCAAAAGCACTGAGGTCTTCCTATCAAAAATCCTTAACCCAGTAACACACGGATGGCCCAAATGCATTCAATCTGTAGTGGCAACTGCTTTGCTAACAACAACAACAACAACAAAGTAAAAAAAAAATAGCTTTTAGAGTAAACCTCATTGTAAGCACACCTCACCAGTTCAGAAGTATCCAAAAAAAAAAAAAAAAAAAAAAAAAAAGAAAAAAAAGAAAAAAAAGGGGGATGGAATTTATATAAAACCA
>NW_012103443.1:1526605-1530219 GCF_000951045.1 Mandrillus leucophaeus
AAAAAAAAAAAAAAAAAAAAAAGGAAAAAAAAGGGGGATGGAATTTATATAAAACCAGTATTATATTGTAAGTTCTTGTCCTGAAATAAATTAACCGGTTGTTTAAAGAAAGAAATATTTGTAGTAAGTCAGAAAGTTAAGGCATGTTGAAGAATTGTCTGCAAAAGTCATGAAAGAGAAAAATGTTATAAAAAAGAATTTATGCAAAAAATACTGTATAATTTAAAAGAAACTAGGCCTCCTGAATGTAAAACTATTGAAAAAAAAATTTTATGTGCAAAGTGTATAAGAAAAGTAAAATATATCTTTGGTAAAAGGATTATAAGGTGACATGAGAATGTACATTTTTACCTACATTAAAAAGTTAAAAAAAGAATTATTGTTTTGAAGGTTCAAGCAAGTTTTAAAATGTTAATTGTGAAGAAAATTCTGTGTGTAAACATATTAGCTAAAGTTAAAGAAATATCATCTAGTTTTTCTGTGAATTGGACATTTAAAGTAAAAGCATAACAGGTTTTTCTTAAAACACTAACCTGCTCTTTAGCAAAAATTATAAAAGGTTAGAAAGAGTCTGTAAAATCTTACCTTATGGTCAAACATTAAAATTTAGACAAATATGCCTACAAGGTTTTATTAAAATTAGGTTTAACATTAATAACACACCAATATAAAATAAAATTTAGCTTATCTGGTATAAAAGTCATATGAGAAGCATTGTTAAATGTAAAATGGTATTTGGCTTTCTTTGGTTTAAAAACTAATAAAAATAGGTGCTAAAGGAAATTTCTCAGTAAAAAGGCACTAAAGACTATCAAGTCCACTGTCAAGGTCCCTACATTTAAAACAAAAGGTCAATTTCTTAAAAATTATATACTTGGTTTATCTTCCACTTTCCTTTCTCTCAAAAATTAAAATTCTTTTAGCAGGTACCACCCCTAGAATTTCCAGTAAACCAGCACCAGCCTGAAGATCACGTTTTCATCAAAGGGTGGAAAGAAGAAAAACTTGAGCCAGCCTGGGAAGGACCCTACCTTGTGCTGCTAACCACCAAGACTGCTGTTTGTACAGCAAAAAAAAAAAAAAAAAAAAGAAAAAGAAGAAGAAGAAGAAGAAAAAGAAGAAAGGATGAACTCATCACACCCAAGTCAAGAAAGCGCCACCCCCTCCAGAGTCGTGGGCCATAGTCCCAGGGGAAAACCCTACCAAACTAAAGCTAAGAAAAATTTAACTCCTTTCATCTATTCTATTACTCCTTCTTCTTTCCTTGTTCTATTGCTGACCATCTTGTTATTAACATAACCAAGTCAAGTTCACCTCAAACTACTGTATTTAATGCTTGCCTTGTTATACCCTGTAAGGACTTGCCAAGTCAAAGACAGCTTTCTACTTCAGAAAAGTACTTCTGTCCCTCCTGACTCTCCTCAGACTGGGCATTAGTAAACTAGGACCATTTAATCCAGGGAGATTTCAATAAAGACCCCAGTGCCAAAGAAGAGTCTTGCCCCCCAATGTAGAGCTTTCATGCCATAGTTGGTCCAACATTCTGTGGACCACTAAAGAGCAAGGATGGACTGCCCCAACTGGTTTTTGTAATTTCCTAAAATCATACATTCATTTTACTAGAGGATCATAGAAGTTAAAGACTTAAAACAAACTTTAGCAATTAAGACAGGATGCCAAGATGCAAATGCCTGGTTAAAATGGATCAAATATTCCATCTGCACGTTAAACAAGCAATTGTTATTCTTGTGCACATGGCAGGCCAGAGGCCCAGACTGTCCCCCTTCCACTAAGGTGGTCCTCCAGTCGACCAGGCATAGGCTGCATGGTAGCTCTTTTCCAGGATTCTACAGCCTGGAGTAATAAGTCATGCCAAGCTCTCTCTGTTATATCCCAAAGTCTGGCACCCTGCGGGTCAGCCCCCGAGGATCATCCAGCCTCCGTCTCTCAACACTGAGTTCACTTCGTGTCTCTCACGACGGGGAGGAAACTTAGCATTCCTTGGAGACCTGAAAGGATGCAGTGAGCTTAAGAATTTTCAAAAGCTTATCAATCATTCAGCCCTTGTTCATCCCTGAGCAGATGTGTGGTGGTATTGTGGTGGACCTTTACTGGGCACTCTGCCGAATAACTGAAGTGGCACTTGTACTTTAGTCCAATTGGCTATCCCTTTCACCCTGGCATTTCATCAACCAGAGGGAAAAAATAAGACATCGTAAAGTGAGAGAAGCCCCTTATGGGTCTTTCAACTCTCATGTCTATTTAGACACAATTGGAGTCCCACAAGGAATACCAGATCAATTTAAAGCTTGAAATCAAATAGCTGCAGGATTTGAGTCAATATTTTGGTGGGTGACAGTTAATAAAAATGTAGATTAGATAAACTAAATCTATTACAATCAACAGCAATGAGCTTTTCATGAGTTAAAAGGAAAACTCATGTCGGCCCCAGTCCTGAGGCTACCTGACCTGACAAAACTCTTTACACTCTATGTGTCAGAAAGAGAAAAAATGGCAGTTGGAGTTTTAACCCAGACTGTGGTGGCCCTGGCCAAGGCCAGTGACCTATTTCTCAAAACAACTAGACAGGGTTTCCAAAGGTTGGTTCCCAGGTCTAAGGGCCCTAGAAGCAAAGGCCCTGTTAGCACAAGAAGCAGATAAACTAACCCTTAGGCAAAACCTGAATATAAAGGCCTCCCATGCTGTGGTAACTTTAATGACTACCAAAGGACATCATTAGTTAACAAATGCTAGATTAACCAAGTACCAAAGCTTGCTATGTGAAAATCCCCACATAACCATTGAAGTTTGCAACACCCTAAACCCCACCATCTTGCTCCCGGTATCAGAGAGCCCAGTTGAACGTAACTGTGTAGAGGTTTTGGACTCAGTTTATTCTAGCAGGCCCAACCTCCAAGACCATCCTTAAACATCAGTAGACTGTGAGTGGTACGTGGATGGGAGCAGCTTCACCAACCCCTGCAAAGTGACTCTGAAGAAGATGACAAGCCTTGCTCCAGTCACACCCGGAAGTGGACTGGTCCACACATGGCTGAAGCATGAGGAAACTCATCGCAGGACTCATTTTCCTTAAAATTTGGACTTTTATAATAAGGACTTCAACTGACCTTCCTCAGACTGAGGATTGCTCCCAGTGTATACATCAAGTCAGTGAGGCAGGACAAAAAGTTTCTATGGTCCTATTATTTTATGGTTATTATAAGTATACTGGAACTGTAAAAATAACTTGTTTGTATAATGTTATTCTACACAAGGTATGTAGCCCAGGAAATGACCAACCTGATGTGTGTTATGACCCATCCTCCCATGACCACAGTTTTTAAAATAAGATTAGGCCGGGCGCAGTGGCTCAAGCCTGTAATCCCAGCACTTAGGGAGGCCGAGATGGGAGGATCACGAGGTCAGGAGATCCAGACCGTCCTGGCTAACACGGTGAAACCCTGTCTCTACTAAAAAATACAAAAACTAGCCAGGCGAGGTGGCAGGCGCCTGTAGTTCCAGCTACTCGGGAGGCTGAGGCAGGAGAATGGCGTAAACCCGGGAGGCGGAGCTTGCAGTGAGCTGAGATCCGGCCACTGCACTCCAGCCTGGGC
>NW_012103443.1:1530529-1533905 GCF_000951045.1 Mandrillus leucophaeus
TACAAACGCTCTCCTGAGCCAGTGTTTCAAACTTTCTATGATGAACTAAATGTGCCAGTACCAGAAATTCCAGGAAAAACAAGAAATTTGTTTTTACAATTAACCGAGCATGTAGCCCAGTCTCTCAAGGTCACTTCATGTTATGTATGTGGAGGAACTGTAAAAGGAGATCAATGGCCGTTGGAAGCCCAAGAATTAGTACCTACAGACCCAGTTCCTGATGAATTCCCAGCTCAAAAGAATCACTCTGATAATTTCTGGGTCCTAAAAGCCTCAATTATTGGACAGTATTGCATAGCTAGAGAAGGAAAAGGATTCACTCACCCTGCAGGACGACTTAGTTGTCTGAGATAGAAACTGTATAATGGTACCACAAAAACAGTCACTTGGTGGAGTTCAAATCACACTGAGAGAAATCCGTTTAGTAAATTCCCAAAGTTGCAAACCATGTGGACCCACCCAGGAGTCCCATCGGGAATGGACAGCCCCCACTGGATTATACTGGATATGTGGGCATAAAGTTTACGCCAAATTACCTGACCAGTGGGCAGGTAGTTGTGTTATTGGCACTATTAAACCATCTTTCTTCCTACTGCCCATAAAAACAGGAGAACTCCTGGGCTTCCTGGTCTATGCTTCCCGTGAAAAGAGAAGCATAGCTATAGGAAATTGAAAAAATGATAAATGGCCCCCTGAGAGAATCATACAATATTATAGGCCTGCTACTTAGGCACAAGACAGCTCGTGGGGATACCGAACCCCCATTTACATGATCAATCAAATCATACGGTTACAAGCTGTCTAAAAAATAATCACTAATAAAACCAGCAGAGCCTTGACTATTCTGGCCCAGCAAGAAACTCAGATGAGAAATGCTATCTATCTATCAAAATAGATTAGCTCTTGATTACTTGCTAGCAGCTGAAGGAGAGGTCTATAGGAAATTTAACCTTACTAATTGCTGCCTACACATAGATAATCAAGGGCAAGTAGTTGAAGACATAGAGATGTGACAAAACTGGCACATGCGTCTGTGCAAGTGTGGCATGGATTTGATCCTGGGGCCACGTTAGGAAAATGGTTCCCAGCGCTAGGAGGATTTAAAACTCTTATAATAAGAATTATAATAGTAATAGGAACCTGCTTACTGCTCCCTTGTTTTCTACCTGTATTTCTTGAAATGATAAAAAGCTTCACTGCTACCTTAGTTCACCAAAATGCTTCAGCGCAAGTGTACTATATGAATCACTATTGATCTGTCTTGTGAGAAGACATGGGTAGTAAAAATGAAAGTGAGAACTTCCACTATTGAGTGAGAGTCTCAAAGAGGGGGAATAAGGGAGGAGACCACCCCTTATATTGTCTTACGCCCAATTTCTGCCTCCAAAGAAAGAAAAAGTAAAAACTAAAAGGCAGAAATGAAATCCACAAGCAGACAGCCCGGCACCACACCCTGGGCCTGGTAGTTAAAGATCAACCCCTGACCTAATTGACTATGATATCTAGATTACAGACATTGTATAGAAATGCACTGTGAAAATCCCTATCCTGTTTTGTTCCGATCTAATTACTGGTGCATACAGCCCCCAGTCACGTACCCCCTGCTTGCTCAATCAATCACAACCCTCTCACAAGGATCCCCTTAGAGTTGTAAGCAGGAGTCTTGCTTATGCCCCCGGCCGAATAAACCCCTTCCTTCTTTAACTCAGTGTCTGAGGAGTTTTGTCTGTGGCTCGCCCTGCTACAGCTATATTAGTTAGGCTCCTCTACAGAAACAGAACCAATAGGATGTGTTTTTGTGTGTGTGTGTGTGTGTGTGTGTGTGTGTGTGTGTGTATCACAAGGAATCGGCTCATATAATTATGGAGGCTGAAATGGCTCAGGATCTGCAGCCAGCAAAGCTGGAGACCCAAAAGAGCCAACAGCATAATTTCCAGTCTGAAAGCCAGAAGGGGGTTCTACAACGAAGAAGAGCTGATGTTTCAGTTTGAGTCCAAAAGCAGAAGACTGATGTTCCAGTTCAGGTAAGAGAAATTCCCTTTTACTCAACCTTTTGTTCTAGCCAGGACTTACACTGATTGGATGAGGCTCAATCTCTCCCTACATCAGGGAGGGCCATCGCCTTTACCCAGACAATCAATTCAGATGTTAATCTCATCCAAAAACACTCTCACAGACACACCTAGAAGAATGTTTAACCAAATATTGGGCACCCCATGGCTCAGTAAAGTGGACACATGAAATTAACCATTACAATGGTTCTTTTCCTGCCCTCTGTAGTTCATTCACCTGAATTCTCAAGGGAGACCAGCTTCACATTTGCAGGGGCTTCTGTGCTTTCCTCCCCAGGACTCTGTCCTGTAAATGCTAGACTTTTTGGTTTGTCTCTCTGGATTCTCAGCTTTGTCTCTTCAACTCAGAGATTTTACTGGCTCTGCCTGGGTCCCCTTCCTGCACTAGGCTGTCTCAAGGCAGTGAACTGGGGCAATCATTGGGCTTACCCCATTTGATTCTCATCTCTCATGGATCACTGTCTTAAATTGCCTGATGTCGAGTATTTTGAAAAGTATTGTCTCATATATTTTGTCTATCTTATTATTTTGTATAATTCTTTGAGGTGGTAGGGAGGGGAATAAATTCAGTACCTGTCACTCCAGGCTTCCAAGCAGAAACACCTATAGTATCCTACATTTTATTTTTAAATTTCCAGTATAATTTTTTTCCTTTAACCCAGGGTTATTTAGAAGTATGTTTTTAAAACTTGTAAATGTTCTTTATTTATCATGTTAAAATTATTTAAATTTAAAACAGAATTTTATATATGTCCTTTAAATTCAGGCTCATTATTTGTATTACTCATATCTCTTTATCACTGTCGAATTTTTCTTTTAATTTTCAATCCTTGTTTGGTTGAAAGCTCTGTTGAACTCCTGACAGCCTCATCTATCAATAGTTAAGACAAATGTGTTGAAATCTCTCATTATGATAGTTGAATTTATTAATTTCTACCAGCAGTTGTTCTATCAAATTTTGCTTTATATTTTAAAGAATATTTTATTGTGCAGCTATGTATTTAGTATTTCTATAACTTCTTGGTGAATTGAACTTTTAATCATTAAGTAGCAATCATCTTTTTTCTTAATAATGCTTTTGTTCTTAAAGCCTATATCAGAATTGTCTGATGGAAATATGTGAGACATATGTGTACTTTCAAATTTTCTTGGAACCACACTATAAAGGTAAAAAGAAACAGGTGAAGTCAATTTTAATATTACTTTTTTTTTTTTAAATTTTGAGACAGAGTCTCACTCTGTCACCCAGGCTGGAGTGCAATGGCACAATCTCGGCTCACTGCAACCTCTGCCTCCCAGGTTCA
>NW_012103443.1:1535965-1537068 GCF_000951045.1 Mandrillus leucophaeus
AGTGCAGTGGCCGGATCTCGGCTCACTGCAAGCTCCGCCTCCCGGGTTCACGCCATTCTCCTGCCTCAGCCTCCCGAGTAGCTGGGACTACAGGCAAGCATCTTTAAAAGTAGGAGAAGGGGTCAGAGAGTCAAAGCCAGAGGTGACCATTTTGAAGAAGGATTGGAAAGAATCAAAGTTGCTACTTTGCAAATGGAGAACAGGGCCATGAGCCAAGGAATGGGACAACCTCTAGAAGCTGGAAAAGGCAAAGAAATGGATTCTCCCCTAAAGCAGGGGGCCCCAAACCCCTAGGCCACACTGTGGCCAGTTAGGAACCAGGCTGCACAGCAGGTGAGCGGTGGGGAGAGAGCATTACCACCTGAGCTCCACCTCCTGTCAGATCAGCGCTGTCATTAGATTCTCATAGGAGCACGAACCGTATTGTGAACTGTGCATGCGAGGAATCTAGGTTGCATGCTCCTTATGAGACTCTGAGTTGGAATGCTTGAGAATCTTGCGTGGAACTGTTTCATCTCAAAACCAACCCCCCATCCACCTCCATCCATGGAAAAATTGTCTTGCATGAAACTGGTCTCTGGTGCCAAACAGGTTGAGGACTGCTGCCCTAGAATCTCCAGAAAGGAACGATACCATTCTCATTCCTTGATTTCAGCCCAGTAAGACTTGCATTGGACTTGATCCCACAGAACTGAAAGGTAATACACTGGTGTTGTTTTTAAGTCACCGGGTTTGTGTTAATTTGTCACAGCAGTAATAGAAAACTCAAGTAGAAGTTTTAAACACCGCGAACTTTACCCAGTATTTGAAGACCTTTACTTCATATATATCTTTCATATTTTCTAGACTTGTCTTTTACTTGAGTGCTTTATCTATAATTGTTCTCAGGGTAGAATTTTGCACGGTAAGTTTTTTGAGGTCTTCTATGCTTGAAAATATTCTGCCAGATCCTTATATTTTAGCTGCGTAAAAAATTCTAGGTCCTGATTCATTATTCCCTTTTTTTTTTCTTTTAAGACAGTCTGGCTCTGTTGCCAGGCTGGAGTGCAGTGGTGCGATCTCGGCTCACAGCAACCTTGGCCTCTCGTGTTCAAGCAATTCTC
>NW_012103443.1:1539933-1541714 GCF_000951045.1 Mandrillus leucophaeus
TCTCCAACTTCTGACCTCAGGTAATCTGCCCACCTCGGCCTCCCAAATGCTGGAATTACAGGCATGAGCCACCGTGCCTGGCCAATGATACATTTTATTTAACTCAATAGATTCAAAACATTATCACTTAAACAGATAATTAGTATAATAATAATTAATGAGATGTTGTATATTCTCTATATTTTGTGGTAAGTATTTGAAATCTGGTATGAATTGTACACTTAAAGCACATCTCAATTTACACTAGCCTGGAGTATGGTCAGTTCCTACCTTATTGGACAGTGCAGTTCTACATAGCTGTATCAGCTTACATTTAGTTAATGTTAGTCTGTTACTTTTTTTTCCATCTTGTATTTGAAACTATATTCTCAAGCTCTGTATCCTTGTAAAAGGCACATGCATTATTTTATGGACTCTAAAATAAATATCAAATCTGGCATTGGGACAACTTTGAAATCAAGATGCATCTTATAATTAATGGAATGTTATAATCTCTGTCAGCCGGGTGGCATTTGTGACATAGTTGTCATTGCCTGTACATTCACAAACATCATAGTTGTCATTGCCTGTACATGCACAAGCATATCAAAACTTGAAGAACGGGTGTCAGTGGTTTGGAATCAAACTTCAGAAGAGCATAGTGGGACTCTTTTAGCCCCTAAGCTTCAAATGGTTGTGGAAAAGGAGTGGAGAAAGGTGTGAATCCAGTATGTTTGGCAACATTCATAAAGCAAGAATAAACAAAATAATTAGCTCTACATAATCGCAAGGTTGTCTAAAGAGCATAGAACCAGTGGTTTTTAGTTATTTTATGGATTATTTTAGGAGGTGCTGAATTGCCAGTGCTCTTGATAACATGAACAATAATAATGAGAAATAAAAAGGTGATTCATGAGAGCTGAGTGGGTGTGATGAAATTTTACAAACACTTTAATTAATTTTTTTTTGCTTCTATTTTACTTACTTTCTTAAAAAAAAAAAAAAAAAATAGAGACGAGGTCTCCCTATGTTGCCCAGGCTGATCTCAAACTCCTGAGTTCAAGCAGTCCTCCTGCCTCAGCCTCCCAAAGTGCTGGATTACACAAGCGTGAGCCACCGCATCCGGCCCCAGCTTCTATTTCACTTTCTATGCATACATTAGTTATATATGATTAATATATATGTCTAAGTATATCTAAAAGAACCTTTTAAGCTAGCATAAAATGAAGTTTAACTGGTCAGAAAGCTTTTGTCATAATTAATTGATAGCATTTCTTCTTTTCCCCTTAGATTTACATAATATTTCTATGACATGTTAGATTTGATGAAGTAAGGTTTCTAGGCCTCAGTTCTGCTTTTATACAATGTGACCATCTCTTTTAATTAGTACGTTTTGTACACTTAAATTTATTGTAATTATTAATATATGTAACTATTTCTATAATCATAGTTTATTATTTAAATACATAACACTTTTTCAGTGTTCCTTTTATAGTCCTCTTTTTATATATCTTTCCATTTTGGCAGGTCCTCACATTCCTTAATATATAAAATATTAAATTGGGGGCATTTGTAGATATTTCTCTCTCCCTCCCTCTACTGTACAGATATATAGTAGGCAGAATCACAGCCTTTCAAAGATAACTGTATTCTAATCTCTGGGACCTATGAATATGTCACTTTACATGGCAGAAAGGTCTCTGCAAATGTGATCAAGGTTAAGGACCTTGAGGATAGAGAGAGTGTCCTGAATTATCCAGGTGGGCCCAATCTAATCACAAGCCTCTTTTTTTTTTTTTTTT
>NW_012103443.1:1542729-1567725 GCF_000951045.1 Mandrillus leucophaeus
TTTTTTTTTCTTTTAAGACAGTCTGGCTCTGTTGCCAGGCTGGAGTGCAGTGGTGCGATCTCGGCTCACAGCAACCTTGGCCTCTCGTGTTCAAGCAATTCTCATGTGTCAATCAACCTTCAGAGTAGAGGGGATTACAGGCATGCGCACCATGCCCAGCTAATTTTTTATTTTTATTTATTTATTTATTTTTTTGTTATTTTTAGTAGAGATGGGGTTTCACCATGTTGCCCAGGCTGTTCTTGAACTCCTGGCCTCAAGTGATCTGCCCGCCTTGGCCTCCCAAAGTGCTGGGATTACAGGTGTGAGCCACCGTGCCGGCCCCTCATTTTCCTTTTTTCAAAAAACATATCTGCTTTTTCTATAAGCTTTTAGAATTTCTTTTTCATGTGATATTTAAGTTTTTCACTTAGTAGATCCAGGAGAAGTGTTTTTTTCCCCTTATTTCTTTTGTTTTGGGCTTTATAGATAATTTCATTCTAGGTCTTTCATCTTTCTTTAATTTTAGGAGTTTGTCTTCATTATTTCTTTAAATATTTATTCCTCCCTATTTCTATTTTTCTCTACTTTGGTGACTCTTTTTACCCAGATGTTAACAATTACACTCTATCTTATCAACTAGCTTTACGTTTTTGTTTTCTTTAGCTTTTTTTCTTCTTCTTCCTTTGTTGAGAATTCCTCAGTCTGACCTTCCACTACACTAATTTTCTTTTTTTTACTATATGTATTTTTTTTCTCTTAACACATGTTTTAAGTTTGTTTTGAATTCATTGTCTCTTCTAACATTGCCTCTGAGGAAGTCTGTAATCACTTGCTATTTTTCTTTATAAATAAGTATCTGCTTGTTTTAGCCTGTGACATCCTATGTCCTACAAGTAGTGCCTGCTTCATTTGCTGGGAAAAGCTAAAGTCCATCCCTGACTAGGTGTTGAGGAAGTGTGGGGAGTCCTGGAGGAGACAGTACCAGTCACAGAAAAGTACTCCTCTCTCCATGACTGGCTGGATGGAGCTGCCTTCAGTGGAAATACCGCTTCTACTGAAAGCAGGAGTGCATAACTGAGCCCAGGAGTATCAAGGGGGAGGGGTGGGGAAGCAAGTGCTTAAGACTAGTCTGTCCCCACTCGCTTTCTCTGCTCTTCACCTGCAAAGTTCTTCTTTGCTACAATCTGATCCAGCATTTCTCCCCAGTCTCCTCACGTCTTCTAGCTGCTTAATTTAAGAAGATAAGAATGCAAACTATGTGAGCCTGGAGACAGAGACTGTTTATCCTGGTCCACAGGGACCAGGATAGGGTCTGGCACTTGGTAAGGGTCCAATAAATAATTTTATAGTGCATTGCATCACATGGAGGTAGAAAGATAGAGAAAAGAGACTGGGAAGTGTGAGTCAGGGAGAGAAGGGAAGATGAAGAGAAGTGAGTTCAAGGATACAAACACAGTTGACAGAGGAATGAATTGATAGTAGAGTAGGGTGGCTATAATTAAACAAAAATGTATTGTGCTTGGATGATGGATACCCTAAATATCCTGACTTAATCACTATACTTATTATATATTTGTAGCAAAAGTTCACATGTACTCCTTAAATTCGAACAAATGAAAATAAATAAGTAAAACTCAAGATTATAAAAAGCTGAAAAAAAATTTTTTTGCAGTGAAATAAACTGAAATAGTTATTAATTGGACTGGGGGTGGCACAAGAATGCTACTTACAAATCAATTACAAGCATGTATTGACAATTTAACAAAGATTGAAGATAGAAGGTAAGGCTATAAAGGAAATTTTTAAAAATTAAGTTAATCAGTTTCTACAGAAATAAAAATTATTTTTTCATTATTCATACACACAGAAAAGTAAGACAAGAAGTACTCATTTTCTGTACATGTATATGTACATATATACATGTATATATGATTTTATGCCACTTCTATGAGACATTCAATATTATTGCCAAAACTTTTTCTCTTGAAACTCTTTTTAATAGATGCATTCTTTCCACTACCAGCCTCTCTCGTGGTTTTTCTCTTATCATTGATTTCTTTTACTTTACTTTTTTTTTTCTTTTTTGAGACAGAGTCTTGCTGTGTTGCCCAGGCTGGAGTACAGTGGCGCCATCTCACCTCACTGCAACCTCCACCACCAGGGTTCAAGTGATTCTCATGCCTTAGCCTCCCAGGTAGCTGGTACCACAGGCGTTTGCCACCACGCCCAGCTAATTTTTTGTATTTTCAGTAGAGACAGGGTTTCTCCACTTTGGCCAGGGTGTTCTGGAACTCCTGGCCTCAAGTGATCCACTCGCCTCAGCCTCCCAAAATACTCGGATTACAGGCATGAGCCGCCATGCCTGACCATTTTACCATTGACTTCTGCTTCCCAATTTCCTTCACTGACTAATTTCTTTTCTCTCCACCATAGGTCTCAGGGTTCTGTCCTGGGCACTCCTCTCACTCTATTCTCTCCTTGCATGGTCTCATCAAACCCCAAGATTACACCTATCACTTACATAATGATGCTGTCTAAATGCATATTTGCAATCCTCACCTCTCTTTTGAGTTCTAGGCTTACTACATACTAGACTTCTCCACCTGGAGTTCCCACTGGCATCTTAACCTCCAATATCTTCCCCCACCAATACAGTCTGTCCATCTTAGTAACTGTTACCACTTTTACCCATGGCAGAAATCTCAATGTTGGTCTTGATGAGCATTTTTCCTCCTGAGTCACACCTAATTCAGCATGTCCATTCTACCTTCTTCTTTCTTCTTTAGTTCTTTACACTATCTTCTTTACTGAACTGCCATCAGTAAAGTACTTGTTAAATAAACTGTAGTTTCTCAAAACATAATCCTGTGCTGCTGTTAATAACTTGTGATCCTTCAAACATGTCACATTGCACTCTCTCTGTCTGAAATGTCTACCCACTTTACCTACTCTTTGTTGAGTAGAAGGTTCAGCAAAAATCTTACTTAGTGGAGGAGAAAGTTTCAAGTTAGGCGGTAAGAATGGAAGCAATAAATTCAGTAACATCAAGAGAAACAGAAGGTCAGCCAGAATATGAGACAGAGTAGCCTTGTAGAGTGAGAAGCAGAACAAGGAGAGGAAATAGAACTGTTAGTTAAAGTTTCATTGTCTAGTTCTTGTTGGCCTGGCAATGGGGTCGTGATTTTACGGTAATTATTCCATAATGAGAAAACCTACATGCAAATGAAATAAATAATAATTAGGGATTTTGGACTAGTCACCATATCCTTGAAAGAAAGTTAGGGGATGATGTTGGGAAGGGGTCTGTACTGCAAACAGTAAACAAAATCATGAAGGAAAAGGAAATGTTGCATGTATATACAGAATTAACTTGGTCGTGCACTTGGGAGAGCTTTCTGGTACAGTGCACCTGTGTTTTTCCCAATATTTTTGGTCAGAGTGAGTGAAAAATAATAAAGTCTGTGATTCTAAGTGTCTCTCATACTCATGTTGCTATTGGAAGGAACCCCAGAAATCAAGAACCTAGGCTTGGGAAAGATGCTCACTGTCTACCCAGGTTGGGAATAATCTAGGCAGTTTGCTATTGACCTACTCTTCCTGTCCTTGCCATTAATAAGTGACAAGGGGATAGTGGGGTAGACAGGGCAGACTCAAATCTATCCAAACCTACTCCAGGGATTAGAGCAGGGAGCTGACATCAATAAAGGACTTGTTAAACAAACGGAAGTTTCTCGAAACAATCCTGTGTTACTATTAAAAATTAAGGTTCAAGGGAGGAAGGAGGGGGAGAGAGAGAGAAATTTTTCTGTATCAAAATGGTATCATCTTCAATATATTGTTACATGGAAATAAAATAAGATGCAGAACAGTGATTATCGTATGCTAGCTTTTGTGTAAGAAATGGGAAAATAAGAATATATGTGGAGCATTTGCTATTATTTGCATAACAACACTAAAAAGTTACATAAGAACCTAATTAAAACAGTTTCCTATAATGGGAGGAAATAGAAAGCAAGGTGAATGAAAGCAAGGTATCTTAATTGTGATTTTTGAAATTGTTTCAATATTTGAAATATGCAAATATTGTATCTATTGAAATAAAGCTGTTTAACCATTGCTGTATATCTGTCACCTCTTAGAAACATAAACAAAATTATCAGTTGATTATCAGATAACTGGCAGAGAGAGAGAAAGACGTTCATGACAGTGTTGCTCTTAGTAGAACAAAGAAAAACAACTGTGATAGGCAACTGATCAAGCACAATAACGTGCAATTATGCAGTGAATACATGGAGTTCTTATGATGTAAATACATATTTATTAACAGTCATAGTGGGAAAATGTGATACCAAATAGTATACATAGTATGATCTCCATATATGCAAATGAAAAACTGCAGAATAATACACCAAAATGTTAATTTGAAAATACAGGTGATTTTTGTTTAACCTTTGTTTTCTAATAAGGCTAACAAGTTGTTTTTTTTTTAATGTATCAAGAAAATAAAAGTTTAAAAAAATACTACCTCTCACTGTCCCTTGTCCTCTCTCTACTCATTCAGCAGTATGTCCTTCCATATTTGCTACTACTAGCATATATCGGTAGTAGAAGGATTGACATTTATTGTTTACCATGACCCAGTTATTGTTATAAGCACCTTGCAAGAATTGTATAATTTAATAATTAGAACAGTATCATGAAGTAGGAGTTACTCTATTTCCATTTACAGATAAGAATCCCAAGGCCTAGTGAGGGTATCTACCTAGTCCAGGTCACGTGGATATAATCAGTGGTGTGAATCATGAACCTAGACGGTTTGACTCTAAAACATGTAACCGCCATGATTATGCTCTCACATTCCACAGGCACCTGTACTGGGTTCTTATCTCACTTCAATGTAAGTATACGATCCTGGCAACCCTGACACTCTCTTTAATTTCTGGGTTCCTGCAAACTAGCTCAGCACCTGGCTTTTAACACACAACTTAATGCTTGTTGGATGAATGAATGAATTTGTTTTAAAGCTGGTGAGGTGGTTCAGCTTTGGCGGCCCTCTGGATATGATTTAGTGTGATGGTTCCTAATCATATAGGTTGCTTTTCTTCTATGTTGCCTGTCAGAAACAACTGTCCAGACATATTACTCTGAAGTTCCTGTTTCTGACAGTCATGCATTCCTGTACTGTACAGTTGAGGTATAATTTTTTATCCTATCACTAAGCCTGCCAATGAAAATTTATAACACATGTATTGAGTACCTAGCACATAGCAAGCTGTGTTCTAGGCACCTACTGTACAAAGATAAAAATTCAGTTTATGATTGTAAGGAACTCATAGGCTGGAGCAGGAGGCAGGGGAAGGGTGTTATCTAGTCATTGGTTCATTACAAAAGAGATAGAAGAACACACAAGTTGCCTGAGAGCCAGTGGAAGAATAACTCACTTCAACTGGGATGGAGTATCCTGGAAGACTTCCCAGAGGAAGTGACAGTGACTGCACTGAGTTTCAAAGGATGAGTAGGAATGAGGCTAACAGTAAGGCAACACTTCTAATAGGAGCTTGAAGTGAAGGGAAGTCTGTTTTATCAATTGAAATTGTGAGAAAGTACTTTTCTGATAAGAATCCTAATCCTTTCAATGTGGATGGGTCTCTTCAAGTAGCTGGGAGAAGGAGGATTTAGAAATTGTGTGCAGACAGAAGCGCAAGCCTATGTGAGTGTACAAGATGAAAAAAAAAAAAGACCAGTTACATTTAGTGGAACACTAAATCTTGTTACACATCACATCTTTGTTTTCTGACATTATTAACAGTAATTGCAGTAATTGTGAGTAGGCCAGTTCCCTCTGCTCTGGCTTCGGCACATGACTTCCTTTCACTGACTCTGGTAACCACGTGCAAACGCAGTCAGAATAATGTCCTCAGTATGACGACCCATTATTCAGTGACCGGAAAAAAATTAACAAGCCTCAAAATATGGTTTTTTTTTTTATCCAGACAGAATTTTAGCCCTTGTTATTTCAGACAACATAAATATATGACAACTTCTAATTTTAAAAACCTTTTAAAAACAGGGGAGGTGCCTAGGCTTATTCTTCATGGTGCCCAGAGGCCGAAGCAAAATTACTACATGTGCTCTAGGTGACCAGGTGAGAACCTGGGAAAAAACATCCTGATAGAGGACTGAGTTCATTTAGTCAAAGCATCCATTTAAAAAAAATTACAACTGCTTTAATTTCAGTTTAAATGCTGAAAACCATACCCCAAATTTCTTTATCTCAACCACTTTGCTTGTTAGAGTGAAGGAATTAATTAGAAGTTAATTAAATTCCAGGCGATTTTTAATTAAGGGGTTAAAAAACAATTAAGACAGATGTAGAATTGTTACTCAACTCTAATTAAGAGAGCAGTAAAAATCAACAAAATAATCCAATAAACTTACATTTTACCTGAAAAGGAAGTTTTACATCATCACTATCTATTTAAGTAAACAAAAATAATGTGTGTGTATGTGGGGAGGGGATTATATTTAAATATGAACAATTTGGGGAAAAGGTACGAGAGATGGTATCTTTTATCAGATCAGATGTGTATGATCTCATTTTTATTTCTTCTATGCCTTTAGTGAATTGTTTTCAAATCTCTCTTAATTGAACAGCTGGTAGCCTGGGGAGATCCTGGACAGGAAGTAGGTAGATCTTTATGTTTAATACACAGTGCATTCTTGGCACACATTAAGTGCAAAATACTAGCCTCTTGTATCTTTCACCAGGCAAGGTTATGGAGAAGTTTATTACAAGGCTTCTTTTACAATGAATAGGTATTACTTTTCCTAGTTAAATGATGAAATCGTACTAGTGATTCAGAATGGGTGTAATTTGTGTTTGATGTTCAGAATGGTTGGCTAAATAGTACATTTCCCATCCCAAAGCTATATGCATCCTCTATTACCACCCCTCGTAAGGCTGGAATTGCTGATGTGAAGCCTGCCATTGCCCATACACCGGGGAAGAACAGGGATAAGGTGACTGGATGTTAGGGCACCAATGTCCTTGAGCCGGAGAATCTTGGGGGTTGCATATCTGACCTGTTTACTTGATTTTCTCTTTTTTGTGTCCAGCAATCAGTCTCTACCTCTGTCTCTGTCGCCATCCCCAGGTCTCCCAATCACTTAAATTGTGCACCTCAGTCACTTGAACCCAGCCTCAATACTCCAAAGTACAACTTTTGCTGCCTGCAGACATGAAGTTTTCATTAAGACTGATATCCAACAGTCCCTGACTTACTATTGTTAGACTTACGACTTTTCGATTTTACAGTGGTGCAAAAGCAATATGCATTCAGTAGAAATTGTATTTTGAATTTTGATCTTTTCCTAGGCTAGCAATACATGCAGGTCAACATTTTATTATAAAATAGGCTTTGTGTTAGATGCTTGTGTCCAATTGTAGGTTAATGTAAATATTCTGAGAATATTTAAGGAAGACTAGGCTAAACTATCATCTTTGAAAGCTCAAATACATTAAGTGCATTTTTTACTTACAATATTTTCCACTTATGTGAGTTTATTGTGACGAAACCCCATTGTATGTAAAGGAGCATCTGCATTAAGCTAAGATTCATGTCAATAGTTTCCTCATGATATTTAGTATGTGACAGAGATGGTGCTGGCTCGGTGCTTTACCCTTGACCAGGGATTCCTGACGTTGGCATTATGGATATTTGGAGCTGGATAATTCTTTATTTATGTATTCATGCATTTACTTATTTTTGAGACAAGGTTTCACTTTGTGGCCCAGGCTGGAGTGCAGCAGCACGATCACTTCTTACTGAGGCTCGAACTCCTAGGCTCAAGTGATTTTCCTGCCTCGGTCTTCCGAGTAATTGGGACTACAGGCAATTCTTTTAAGTTTTATTTGATTTTTAATTGACACATAATAATGACACATATTTATGGAGTACAGTATGATGTTTCTATACATGTATACATTGTGTAATGATCAAATCAGGCTATTTAGCTTACTCGTTACCTCAAATAGTTATTATTTCTTTGTGGTGAGAACATTCAAAATCCTTTTTTCTAGCTACTTTCTTTTTTTAGTTTTAATTTAATTTTATTTTTGAGATGGAGTCTCACTCTGTCACCCAGGCTGGAGTGCAATGGCATGATCTCAGCTCACTGCAACCTCTGCCTCCTGGGTTCAAGCGATTCTCCTGTCTCAGCCTCCCTAATAGCTGGGATTACAGGCACATGCCACCACGCCCAGCTAATTTTTGTATTTTTAGTAGAGATGGGATTTCACCATGTTGGTAAGGCTGGTCTCAACCTCCTGACCTCAGGTTATCCACCTGCCTCAGCCTCCTGAAGTGCTGGGATTACAAGCACAAGCCACCACACTATTTTGAAATATACAATGTAATATTCTTAATTATTTTCACCCTACTGTGCAATAGGACACCAGAATTTATTCCTCCTATCTAACCGTAATTGCGTGCCTGCTGACCAGTCTCTCTTCCTGCCACCCTCCTCCTACTCTCCTTAGCCACTGGTAACCACTGTTCTATTTCCTACTTCTGTGAGATCAGATATTTTAGAGTCCACAAATGAATGAGATCATGCAGTATTTCTCTTTCTGTATCTGGCTTTCACTCAACATGATGTCCTCCAGGTTCATCCATGTTGCCACAAATGATAGAATTTTATTTTTTATGGCAGAGTAGTATTCTATTGTGCATTTATACTACATTTTCTTTATCCATTCATCTGCTGATGGCCACTTAGGTTGATTCCATATCTTGGCTATTGTGGATAATGCTGTAAGAAATACAAGAGTGAGGACACTTCTTTGACATACTGATTTCATTTCCTTTCAATAAATGCCCAGTAATGGGATCCACTGGATGATACGGTAGTTCTCTTTGAAGAACCCACTTATTATTTTCTGTAATGGCTGTACTACTTTGCATTTCTACCAACAGTGTGCAAGTGCTTTTGTTTCCCCACATCCTCATCAGCATTTACTTTTTTCCTTTTGATAATAGCCCTTCTAACTGGGGTGAGGTGATATCTTGTGGTTTTTATTGGCATTTCCTGGGATGATTAGTGATATTAAGCATTTTCTCATATACCTGTTGGCCTTTTGTATGTCATCTTTTGAGAAATGTCTTCAGGTCTTCCATCCACATTCTAATTACATTATTTGGTGTTTTTGCTATTGAGTTGCTTGAGTTTTTAATATATTCTGGATATTAATCCTTTGTCAGATGCACTGTTTGCAAATAGTTTCTCCCATTTGGTAGGTTGTCTCTTCACTCTTATTTCCACTGTTGTGCAGAAGTTTTTTAGTTTTATGTTGGAACTGAATAATCCTTGTGGAGGATAATAATATTAACTCTGTGTATTATAGGATGTTTAGCAGCATCCCTGGCCTCTGCTCGTTAGATGCCAGTTGCAACCCTAAAAGCCATGACAATCAAAACTGTCTCCAGACTTGGCCAAATGTGCCCTTGAGGACAAATAGCCCCTACTTGAGAACCACTGTGCTAGATCTCTGTCCTATCAGGCATAAGGAGGAATTTCTGCTTTCTGGCAAGTTTGAAGAGTGCTGTATCCTATCTCCATATTTCACACCTTGACCTAAAAGGAGAAAGAAATCCTTTTGTCACTGCACTTCACATCCCACCATAGTAAATCAAACTCAGGGCAGCCTCCAACAGAAAGCTCCTAAATTCTTTTTTTTTTTTTTTTTTTTAACCAGTTTAACAACTTTCTCTTGCTATTACCCAATAGATTGCCAGTTTCTCTTTTGATGATTTTGCTGCTGGTAATCCATCTCTCTTTCCCTACTCTTTTGTTCAAAGAGATAACTTTTTAAAAAATTTTTATTTTTCAGGTCTCTGGCTTACTGGGAAGTGAGATCTTTTTTTTCTCTACAGTGCAAGTCTCTCCGTCATACTGGTTGGAATTGTTCTCCTTGTTGTCACCCCAACCCACACTCTTGAGTTTCCCTGAATGCATTACACAGTATTATGTGCATGCCTCCATCCTTTTATTTTGAGCTGTCCAGTCAAGCATTTGACTGGACAATGCTTTTTGTCCAGTCGGTCATAGAGTTTCCTGAAAAGAAAACATCCTCAGCCATAATCATTTCCACAGTCCTTCTCTACTCGGGAAGCCAGCTGTGTTCTCACTCTTTCCTTCTGCCCACCACCCCTCTTCACCCAGAGAAAACTGGCATTACTTTAAGGAAGTGGTTCTCACACTTTAGCTTACAGCAGAGTCACCTGGAGGGCCTGCTGAAACATGGATTGCTGGGCTCTAACCCCAGACTTCTAATCCAGTTTGGAGTGACACCCAATAATTTGCATTTTTAACAAGTTTCAGATAATGCTTCTGCTCCAGTCATCTCATCTTGAGACCACTGCCATAAGGTATAATGGCAGAGGAAAAAGCCCTCCAGGTGAATCTGATAGAGGTAGGGTGCCCACCTACTGCAGGATCATGGGTTTATTTCCTCCTTTCTCCCAAAGATCAATGTGTCTTGACAAGTTCCGTCCTGCCAGCAATGCCAGCTGAGCTTGGAAAAGGCTATGAAAAATTTCCAACGCTGTGGAACAAAGCTCATGGACTCAAACAAAAATACACAATACTATAACACACATACATTTTGGTTGTTCTATCCTCTGACAGGTGCATTTCCAGCTGTACTGCCTTTTAGAGGAATGTTTTGCCACAGTCTTTCCACAAAAGAGAGAACATTTGCTTACTCAGAACCTTATGGACATTTATTAAGTAACAGTTACATTCAAAGCTTTCTAAAGAAATCAAGGAGAGACCAGGAGACTTGGAGTGTAAACACCTGGACTCTAGTCTGGTTGAACAACCTGGGCAAGTCACTGCATGGCATTTTGCAAATATTCAGTCTTCTTAGCTATAAGATGAGGAACTTAGATTTATTCTCAGAGGTCTCTTGCAGTGCTGCGATTCTAGAAACTTCCTTGAGCAAGAACACTGATAGGATCTGGCTCTAGGGTTGGAACATAGCTGACTTGAACACTAAAGGGTCTGCTCAAATGTGTCAAAATGAGGTAGTTCATGTCATCCTTTAACATACCAGGTACGGTCAGCTGAATAATGAACCCCAAAGACACCCAGATCCGAATTCCTAGAACCTGTGAATGTTACCTTCTGTGGTGTTAGAACTTTGCAGATATGATTATCTTGTAAAAGAGTAATCTTAAAAAGATTTTGAGATGGTGCAGATTATCCTGTCTTATTTAGATAAGCTCCAAATGCAATCACAGGTATTCCTCTAAGAGGTAGGCAAAGATTTGACTACGGAAGAGAAGGCCATGTGATGACAGAAGTGGGGGAGAAAGTGTGATACGATGTGAGACCACGAGCCAAGGAGTGAGAACAACATCCAGATGCTGGAAGGTCTGGGAACCGATTTTCCCCTACAGCCTCCAAAAGAAACCTGCCCTGCTGACACCCTGATGTTAGCCCTTTAAACTTATTTCAAACGTCTGACCTGCAGAACAGAAAGATTATATATTTGTGCTTTTTTAAAGTCATCAAGTTTATGATAATTTGTTACAGCAGCCATAAAAGATGGATGCATCAAGCTTAGAACAGCCTGACACTGTCCTGATCCCCAAAGTGGAAGTTTTCAATAGGGATGGCTATCGCTGGTAAATCAGAGGGCTGACCAATAAATCACATTGCCTTCCCTTCAACATTAGAGCTGCCTTTCTTTAGGTCTTAGAGAGTTCCACTAGCTATTCAAATTGCAGTATCTTTGACAGGCACTCTGCCTTAGTAGATAATGGGTTTAGCCCAAGGCTTGGCATATTGTGGATGCTTCCTAGAAGTTATTATGGGCTTACTCTCAGCTGTGCACAAGGCACCAGGAGAACAGGGGCTGCAGGTGAGAGTAGATGGGTGCATGTAAAGGACCTGTCCAAGCCTACCTCCTCTGTTGCCTGAATTCCTGCCAGGTTCATTCTAGGACCACATACACATTACCTCATCAAGGCCCTGGGAGGACATTTTTGTTGCTATTGCAATGGGTCAGGACCATTCATTTCTGACTCTACCATCTGTCTTGTTGGCCATAGAGACCCACCAACACCTCCAAACACAGCCTGTGTCTATAATCTTCTTGGATGTTCTTTGGTCTAATTATCTCTGGCAGCTGATAATCATTCCCCCCAGCTCTCACCAGGAATCAATGGTGATAATAATAACCATGAGAGCAATCATATCTGTTTAGTGAAGGTCCACTATGTGGTGAGCGCTTTACACAAAGTCTACGTAATCACTATAGCAACAATTCATGGTAGGTATTATTATAATATGTTCTCATACATAGGTTAACAGAGGCTTAGAGAAATGAACTATTTTATACCAAATTCTACAGGTGATCAATGATGGAACATACATTCAAACCAAGGTCGGCCTGATCTCACGAACTCTTTCCATTTTGCTACATTGTTTCTGATCAAAAGAAAATGTACCCCCAAGTACTTAGCACAGTGTTTGGCATGTGGTAAAGTCTTAGCGTTGGCTTTTATTGATATCATTGTACATTTATGTCTATGGCTATGGCTGCCCATCAGAGTGTACGTGGAGCAATGTCACAGGCATGGTGGCCTAGGGCCCAGCAGATGGAGAGGGCCCCTTTGGCCTTTCCACACCCCATGTCCCTGAAGAGCTTCAAAGCCATGCATATGCTCTTCTGCTCCTTTATCCTCCTCCCTCGACATACCTGATCATTTCCAGAAATGAGAAAATAAAGGGGCTGTAGCCAAAAGAATAAGGAGTGGAGAAAATGCATGCATAGACAGTCTGACCCTCTTAGATTGAGCCACTCTTCACCTGGCATCCTGTCAAGGCGATTTCCCTCTCTCCCTTTAAAGGCCCCTATGCATATCTCTCTGCATGCACTGACATCGTCCCAGAAACCTCCATGCCTTCACCTTCTACCATACACCTACTGGTGTCTGAGAGGCAGAGGAGCAGACAGGCAGTAGGATCTGGGGAGGAAGAAAGAGGACCCTTTCCTGAAAACAAATGTCTCTGGTTATTTTCTCACATCCTTGAGAGAGTTGAACAGGTAAGGCAAGCATGTGACACACATGGTCCCTTCCCCCCATCTCTGACCTGTGACAGGCATCACCAATGGATGGTGGCACTCTCCATTGAACTCAGACTAATGAATTGGAAGTAACACAGTAGAGGAAACTCGTTTGGCATGCCTAGAATATGACATGCATTTGAAGATGAGGTACTCTGTGATCTCTTCTCAAGTTGTGAATCCACTTAGTAGTTTCTGAATTCTACCCTTTCATTAAAGCCCAGGCCCCATCTTACGTATTTTGAGAAGCCACTCCTTATCATATTGTTGTCTCTCCTATATTTCCCTTCTTTGATACTGATATATTCAAGGGAGAATTCAGAGTTTGAGAGGGCTGAAACTTGACAACAGTTTTGTAATATTTTCTATAGAGAAAATGAAAAGATAATTTAATTTTTCCTCTGGGTTGATCCAAATTTGTTCAGAAAAAAATATTTTGGCTTCAGACTTATTATTGATTATGCCATGTAAATTTTCAAGGTGTTCTCTAATTTAGGAAAACCATTATCAATTTTATTTCATACATGAGCTCTAAGATTTTAGAGCATCTCAAGTTTGCTGTGCAGTGTGTAATCAGAAACAGTCTTATGGGTAAATGACACTCATTGACCAGTTCGTCCTAATGTCCGCAAGTTTTATTTCTAAGTGGGATGCATCTAAATATCTAAAACCATTGTGGGTAACTCATCATGCCCTTGCAAAGGGCACCAAGCACATATCGTGGCGCACCGAGTTAGGCATGTTCCTTCCCAAGCACTATGCGTGCGATCACCTCAGTGTGGGCAAAGCAATGTTCCTTCTGAAGCAGGAGCCAGGCCTTCTATTCAGCTATGTGTCTACTATCAGCTCTTCAAGGAGGCTCAGAGAGTAAATCCAATTCGTTTACAACAGATAAGAAAACCAAATCCTTGAAAAATGCCATGTTACTTACCCAGAAAGTTGGAGGTAGAGCCTGGACTAGAATCAGGTAGATACACTCTAAGATTCATGCTGTCTCACCCCTTTCCTTAGGAAGCTCAGCGTGTCCTGGATATTTGATAAATATTCCTAAAGCTCAGCATGTGCTAGGTATTTAACAAATATTCCTAAAGCTCATCATGTACTGGGTATTTGATAAATATCCCTAAGTTTCAGTCCTCTCAAAACATCTAGTAAAATGCCTAAAATAATTCAAATGCATATCATTTAATGAATGAATGAGCAACTAAGTGAATGAAGAATATAGTTACAAGCATCTCCAAATATGCTGGTTGCTCTTTTTAATATTTTTTATATTAATGATGTTTTATATTAATAGCCATGCTTTATTTAACTAGATTTCAAGCTTTTTTTTTTTTTTTTCCTTCTGAGATTAAAGTCTTGATGAAGTCATAGAATGTCAGTACTGGAACACACCCTAACAATCATATAATTTAATCCTTTTTTGTATTCAGTGGATAAGGAAATTGAGATTGAAAAAACTGAAGTTATTTATGCAGGGCCTTAGACTAGTTCTTCTAAATATTTATCCTGGCCTTTTATCATACTTTTTAGTATTACAAGATAGGTGCTTCTCATTCCCTTTTAATAGGCTCAGAATTTAGAGTCTGAATCTGCCTTGAAATCAATCACTTCAACTGTCCCCCACCCCCTTATTTTTCACTTAAGACATTGGAGTATTTATTAAATATCCTGTGTGCTCAGTGCCAAGGGGAAAGCAGAGACATGGTACCTACCCTACCCTACCCTCAAAGAACTTATAATCATATATCTTCATAGAAACACATGACCTTATTTATGACAGGGCATAATTATGGGGAAATTTTGTCAATTTCCCCTGCATTCTGTATGAAATCAAAGTTATTTCTCTTTTAGACCACAACTTTTTCATTTTTAAATGAGACATTTGAAGAATGACACTCTAAAAGCTAAATCATTTCAGCAAGACTGCCTGTCTGGACAATCAAATTCTACCCACATCAAGATGGGGCTGTCACTTTTACGGGTATTATTCATTAAATGGAGCATATCTTCATCTTTGGCCATTGAACTGGCCAAACATAGTTCATGTATTTTGTTTTTGTCTGCTGTGTCCGTGGGACTATAATTTAAGGGATGTGAATGGAACAACACAAATCAAACGTTTCCCCGCAAAAATGCTATGATGTGTGTCATGGGAAATGGCCTCAGCCAGTCCTGGGAGGCAGTAAAATGTGATGAAGAGCATGAGAGTTTGGTTAATAAACCTTAATTTAGCAAATATTTATAAATAATTCTTAAGTCCTTACTATATGCCAAGCACTACTAGACACTCAGAGTCAATATAATGGTGAATAAGAGAGAAAGAGATCCCTGCTTCTATAGAGCTTATATTCTAGTGAAGTAGAGAGGTCAAGAACAATAGCAAATCTACATAGTAATAAGCACTATGCAGAGAAAAAAAGTGTTTGATGATAAAGCATAGATTGGAGGATCAGGAAATGCTTTTTTGGGGCAGGGGGCAGGGGGCAGGGAGTGACTTGGATGCTGTGATGACAAGAAGAAAGCAAATGAGAGGGACTTGGGGGAAGAGCAGGGAAGATGATCTGGGCAGAGGGAACATCATGTGCAGCGACCATAAGGGATGAGACATGGCTCAGAAACAGAGCTTAGGCTGGTGTGGCTGGGGCCTGCAGGAGAAGAACGATAGGGCAAAGATGAGGTCAGAGAGGCAGGCAGGGGCCAGACAATGTCAGACTTTGTAGGCAGGGTGAGGAGTTTGGTTTTAACTTCAAAGGCAAGAGAAGCCACTGTAGGGTTTTTAGTAGGGAAGCCACATGATCTAATTTACATTAAAAAAAATCGTTCTGGATGCTGCTAGGAGAGTCAATTGTAGGGAGGAGGAAGGGAAACAAGGAGGCAAATTAGGAGACAATGACTGTACTGCATGTGAGAGACAGTGGCCACTGAAAGGAGATGGGACTGTCATATGGACAGACAAGGCTACTTGACTCACTGGCTAGGTGAAGCTGATCAAATCAGTCTTCTAAGCATGAATTTCCTTACCTACAAAAAGGGTATAACAATGTCCACTTGGAAATTTGTTCTGGGGACTAAGTGTGATCATCTCCAGCACATACTAAGTACACGGTGACATTTTAGAAAATAAAAGGATAGTGTGCTAGCAATCTGGATCAGTAGTCAGCAAACTATGGCCCATTCAGTCCACCACCTGTTTGTGTGGGTAAACTTTATTGGAATATAGCCATGTTTGTTTGTTAGGTATGGCCACTTTCACATTACAGTAGCAAAATTGAATAGTTGCAACAGAAACTATAGCGGCCGGCAAAGCCTAAAATATTTACAATCTGGCCCTTAAAATAAAAAGTTTACTGATCCCTGATCTAGATTGTAATGAAGAGTAGAGGGTAGAAGGAATGTAAGAGAGATGGGATGTATCTGTACAAGGAGGCAGATAGTTCAGAGAAACAGTAGTGGTGTGTCATGCACTATATTTTGTAAGTGCTCTGCCAAAGAGAAGGCCCCAGCTATAAAGACATGATTAATAAAAGGAAGCATTTAAAATAAACTTCAAATGTCATCATCACACAAATCAACCAATAGTATGTAACATTTATATAGTGCTCCTATATTTCCATTATGTTCATCAATAATTTTACTAAAATAATTCATTCTAGATGCATAATTTCAGGGTAAGAGAAGACAAGTAATGGAAAACAGATAGCAATCAATTGGAAGAACCATAAATAAAGTAGAGAGTTCATCCATGCAGTCAATAAATATTAATTTAGCACAAAATTTGTACTAGGTCCAGTGCTAGGTGGTGGGATATACAATGGTAGACATTACAGCCACAGTCCTTGCTTTCACGGAACTTTGAGTTTAATGTTTCCTTTTGGGGAAGTACTGCCCCCAGGTTTGTGTATGAAGAAATACCCTCTCCTCCTTCCTCAAGATGCCTTATCGCCATGTGAAAGAAACATTCCAAAAAAGATTAATTTCTCTAGCACCTTAATTGCCATCTGCCAACAATTTTAATATAAATGTTCAACTCTACTGTAATTATGATGTGAATGGCTCTCGGGTATGACACCCTTTTGGAGTATAGAAACATGTTTAACTATATGCAGAAGCATGAAAGGTATGTGCTCAGGACAGAAAGTGATGATAATATGGAAAGAAGGGACTACCTGGGCTGAAGATTATGAAGACTGTTTCTCTAGTTTCAATTTTCACTAAGTTGATGATCCATAATTATGGTTTTATTAGTAACCTGCGGGTATCTGGAATAATTTCATATGGCTTTCCAAAACTTTCAATGTGAAATTTAAGCAAGCTATATACTGTATTTGAAAGAGTGGGCAAGGAGAAGAGTGTGGCAAAACAAAATGATCAGTTACAGGATGTCCAAGTAACCAAAAATTTTGGGGTCTCTCTGAGAGTGGAGCCAGAGTGGCTGCACATAGTTTTGGGGAGTGTGTTGGTATGTTTCTATTTTTATTAAATGTACTTACTTTCTGGTTTAAATAGAAAACTCCAGATTTGAAGTTCAAGACTTCATATCACATAAGTAGTAAATGATTAGAATTCCCAGGTGAAGAAGTTCCATACAAGGCCATTAGAAACAGTTTTATAAAATACAAAGGCTAAAACAGGCAATTCCATAGGCACTAGAATCAAAGCATGCATGGAGTAGATCAAGTACCTTCATGATGATTATTTTTTCCCTTTGTTCAGAAATAAGATGAAAACAGGTATGAATTGAGAGAACCTGATTCTGGTTTAGAATCAGAATGGAGGAGAGTAAAGAGTGAAATGAGAAAGAACTAGGAGGAGTATGTGGGAAGAAACAAAAATAATTTTTTTTTTTTTGGAGACAGGGTCTTGCTGTTGCCCAGGCGGGAGTGCAGTGGCACAATTACAGTTCACTGCAGCCTCCACCTCCTGGGCTCAAGTTATCCTCCAACCTCAGCCTTGGATATAGCTGGGACCACAGGCATGCACCATCATGCCTGCCTAATTTTTAAGTCTTTTTTTTTTTTTTTTTTTTTGTAGAGATGATGCTTGTTCAGGCTGGTCTCAAACTCTTGGGCTCAAATGATCTATCTGCCTCAGCCTCCCAAAATGCTGGGATAACAGGTGTGAGATAGAGCACCTGGCTAGATGAAAATATTTTAATTGAAAGTCTGGCCCTTTTTATTCCCCCAAATTCTGTTCTGATGGTGTCACTTTTTTTATTCCTCTTCCCCTGTGTCCTAGATGCCATGCCAATGAACAAAATAAAGTTTCTCTTTTCTTTCCCAAACACCCTCAACTAGAACCAACACAGTTCAATTCACTGGGAAGTCAGGCAAAGATAACAAAGTTCGCTTTTCCTTATTAATAAGTGGCTAAAAGTTACCAGTTTATTTTCTCTCACTAGTTAGTTTTGCTTTATGTTAACTTTTTATGTGTATTTTTAAGGATTGATATGACCATTATACATATTGCCATGACTTTAAATGTTTTTGAAATCCCAAAATGAATAGAAAGAAGTGATGAAAAGTTCTAATCAAAATGTGGAGATAAAGTAGAATGAATCACACTGATTATTTTGTCTTCTGTAACTCTGCTATGAAGTTTCTTATCCTATTTCATAAACTACTTTGGGGCTGGATTTTTAAAATCAACAATAAGTTATCTCAAATATGTTGAGTCAGACAACGTTTGTCATTTTATAGAATACATCAGATAATCTCTATTTCCTTTCAAATGTTTAGAAAAAACTTAAAGGATTAAGAAATGGAAATAGACACTAAAATAAGTTACTTAACCATATTCTACATGGGATTGCAACACTAACTCGATAAATAAACACTATACTCTCGTTCCACTTGACTTTGATAAAAAGATTGCTAAGCCATGATCTTTATTGTGTATTTAAAAGTATGAGTTTCTACCCAGTCGAGACCATACTGGAGGGGAAAGGCCAAAAGCCACAGGAGAGAAAACATTTTGGTTCAACTTTGTGCTTGGTGAGCTGTTTTCCCTCATTAAATTCACAAATTAAGGGCCATATTTCTACATACTATCATACTCCCCATGGCTTGTGGTAAGCAAATATATATCTCTTCTATTTGAGAAATGTTTTCTATTACTTCTTTTGTGAAAGAAACACATATTCATTAAACATCATCTCTTGAACTTTACAAAAAATTTCTCACAGGCTAAAACTTTCTATATTAACTCTTGTTTCCTTGTTTCTTGGAGATTTCATAGACACCACGTAAAAAAGCAGCTTTTCTCTCTTGCTAATGGCCAGGTAAAAAAATTCTGCTGTTTAAACATAATTGTTAGTGTCTAATTATAGTAGAAACTACTCTGGAAGGAATAGTGTCTCATTGTAGCTGTGGGGAAATGTCATAAATTCGGAAGCTGAGTGAGGGAGAGGAAAGTTCAGACCCATTTCTACTGACGGTTCTTGATAACAGTAGGTGGCTAAAGGATAGGGGATTAAATAATATTGAATCACATAATATGAGACTACTTTTTTGCTTCTCTTTCCCTCCTGATAATATCAAGGAGAAAATTTGCATCCCTTTCTGGTTTTCGTGCCCCTTTAGTGCTCGCTAAGTTTTCTTTTTAACAGAGAGGGGTTCAGACAGAATACAGAATAAAACAAGAAATGTAGAATAATGTTTTCATCCTGTGTGTTTAGTGTAAGTGGAAGTGATTTTTCCTAAGGTACTAAAAGAAAGTTTCTTTTAAAGATAAATGTGTTTAGAGCTTCCAGATAGTGGAACATGTGGAGGTTTCTGGAGAGTGGCCCCTCAGGGAGGGCATGGAAGCTCTACGCTCCTTCCCCCATGCCTTGCCCTATGTACCTCTACATCTGTATTCTTTGTAATATCCTTTATAACAAACTAGTAAATATGAGGCACTATGTCATTCCTTATGATACCAAGTAAAGTGAGAGTCCTGTTGTCCATGGTCAGCCAGCCTGGGACTTTTGGGGAGGCTCCGACCATTTATCCACTACAGGAAACACGACTAGAGTTTGACCAAATTTGTCCACATTGGAGGGAGTCTAACTGAAACATCAGTGGCTTATGCATCGCACCATTTGAAGGACCCAACAGTATGACCACAGTGTCATCCTGAGGAACAGACCAGAATCTCCAGCTTCAAACTGGATGCCTAGGAAGGAAGATCTATGACTACAGACAGAAATCTGGTGGCTGTAATTGGCCAGTCATGGTCTATGTGACCTTGACTCAGTGGTTGTATTTCCTTGTACCTCAGCTTCCCTTTAATAAAATGAGATAAAGGTTAAAGTATGTGTTTAGATAAAAAGTAAATTAATGTAAATAAAAACATTAGGTAACAAAGGTGGTACAAGAATGTGACAAACTAGAGGATCCGGTGGTTCACACCTGTAATTCCTAGCACTTTGGGAGGCCTAGGTGAGAGGATTGCTTGAGCCCAGGAATTTGAGACCTGCTTGGGCAACATAGTGAGACCCTGTCTTTATGAAAAAATAAAAAAATTAGCTGAGTAGGGTGTCACGTTGCTGGTAGTGTTAGCTACTGAGGAGGTTGAGTGAGCTATGATTGTACCACTGCACACCAGCCTGGGTGACAACAACAACAAAAAAAGACAAATGCCATGAAGTGACTGAGTTTGGAACCCACTGTTACAGTTCTCTAAATAGAGATTAACTCACATTCCACCAGACTTCATCTTAAAAAAAAAAAAAAGCAAAAATCTTCCCTTCTTTTCTTTCTCTCTCCCTTCTTCCTTTCTACTCTCTATCATTTAACAAAATGGATTGCTAGTGTGTATAATGTGCCTGACATTGTCTTAGGCATTGCAAACTCAGAAATGCAAAGATTAGTAAATATATCATCCTCTTTCTTCTCAACCTGCTCAATCTCACTGGAGAGACAGAAGTGCAAAAATTATTCTACAGTTAGAAATGTGACGTGCATGCAAGGTATAGTAGCCTAGAGGAGGAACAGTCAATTGGGAACAGGTTTCAGCCTCAGGAATCAGTTCTACGAAATACAGTCCAAATTCAAAACTACACCCTTAATTTATTCAGCAAACTTCGAGTGAGCCAGACACTGCATTAGGTCATGGTGATTTGGACATGAAAAAGCTAATCAAAGCATCAAGAAGCATATGATTAAAACATAGGCAATGAAAGCAATGGTTATCTAGGTCTATAACCCTTATCTGAAACCCCTGAAGGTAAATACGTTTGCGATTCAGAATTTTTAGAATAGTGATATGGTACACACACTGTATATCACATAATACCAGTAAAAGGGCCTGGGGAAGTACTTCATAGTTAAGACACAGAACTAGTCATACTAAATGGGAAAAAGACTATAAATAACCTCATATCAATTCTGTTTAGGTTTCTAGTTTTTGTAATTGTTTAGATTTCTGAATTGCAGAAAATGTTTGGGAACAAATTCTTCAAAATTGTTAGAGGCAGGCTGCAGGGTGTTTTGGCAGAACAAAGGGCAACAAACTACATTGTAATAGAGAAAGAGTCAGGCCTCCTCGAAGATGTATTTTCTGAGGGGAGTCTTGACGGATGAATGGGAGTTAACCAGGCAGGGAAGATGGGTGAAGCAGATAACTGGAGGATGGGGAGAAGGGTTTTCTAGGCAGAAGAAATGGCTCGTAGAAGGACAATGGCCTTGGTGTTTGCAGGGAACTGCAAGAAATTCATGATGGCTGTGTGTGTGTGTTGCCTGAGGTGGAGGGAGAAGGGAATGGAGATGGAAATGCTGATGGAGAGCAACTGAGATGTAGTGGAAGAATAGGACAAGGACTCATGCTGAGTTAACCTTTATTGTGAAAGATAGAATGAGCTACTAAGTAAATTTTTTAACATTGTATAAACACATGAACAGATTTGAAATTTTAGACAAATCGTAAGATTGGACAGAGCTGATACACTACACAAAATTAGGAGGATATTGAAGTCGTCCAGGTAAGAGATGATGAGAAAATGCAAGTTGGCGTGGTTTGGCACATAGTAATTGCTCAATAAATCATAGCCATTAGAGAATCAAAGGCAGGGATGTAGTGGAGATGTATAAGAAGGGACATTTAAGGACTCAGTATCTGATTGGATTGGGAGGTAGAGGGCAGAGTCTCCTCCCCTGACTTCAAGGTCTTGCTTGCTTGGTGGTGCTAGGCTAGGGAGCATTGGTAGAGTACATGACTCTGTTGTCCTTGGGAGTAGGAAAGGAGAAATGGCATTTTCCCTTTTGGATGAGATGAAATTGGGTTTGGGATTCAGGGTAATTGTCTTAGTTGGATTTGGGAGTCATTGTGTGATAGCTAAGCTTTAATGTGAATGAGATCACAAAGAGATAGCGCATGATGTGAGAAATAAGGCAGACCGAGGTCAAAATCCTAGAAGATGTTTAAGGAGGAGATAACAGTCAGCCATACGAAATGATCTTGAAAAAATAACCTAGATATGGTCTAGAAAAGTCTTTCATGGCTGTGGCAAAGAGGAGATGAACCATAATTTGAAAAGAGAAGTTTCAGTAGCTGAGGAAGGGCAGAGGCCTGATGACTATAAATAAAGTAGTGTGCAAGTGAGAAAATAGGGATCCCAGTGTCAATCACTATCCCTTTAACATACTTAGCTGTGAAAAGAGGAACAGAGAGGAGGACAAACTCAGAGACAAACATAGGCTGCGTGGAAAGATTTTTGGTTTAGTTTTTAAAGGTAGGAGAGATGTTGCCAGCCTGTCAGTTACTTCTTCCAGTTAGCTTTTCAGCTGTGTTGCGGCATGCCTCGGGAGGAGGGGAAGTGTCTCTGATGCTCCTGAACACAAGTATTTCTCAGAAACAGACGGCCAGATAAACAGATTGGCCTGGAATAGCTCTACAGGGAAGCACCCCTTTCTGGGCTTCTCTCCCAGGTGCTGCTCCTCGTGCTAACTTACTGTAGAGTTTTTTCTCTCTCTATTGTCTGCCTGGCTGGCTGCTTGCCTCTTGTTTAAGATGGCTCTTGTGGCTGTATCGGTGCCAGGGAGTTGGCTTGTAAAATACCTGTGTCTGTGCAGGCTTTAAACCAAGGTGATGCGCCTCCCAAGCCACCAGCACCTGGCCCTTGTAGTCTGTATTGTCTGCTTCACACGTTCGATTTGGGCAACCAATTCCTATGAGTGCCCGAGGGGATAGAGAACTAGGCCAGGCACAGTGAGAGATAAAAGAAAACCTTTGCCCCAACGGACCTTAAAATCCAAGGCATAGGATAGTCTTGGAAAGAATGATGACAGTGGTTCTTAACTTTCTGGGGATACATAAATCCTTTTGAAAAGTTGATGAAAATGATGTGCTTTCACCCTATGAAATAGCACATGGAATTTAACATAAAATTTCAAAAGGTTTATGGACTTGCTAAATTCCGAAGTGGTTTATAAAGCTCATGTTAAGAATGCCTAAAGAGTTATTGTTGCTCTATTAGTGTGTGATCTTGGCTAAATAATGTTTCTGAGACTCAGTTTCCAGATTATGCTGCCTGTCTTGCAAGGGTGTTGTGAAGACTAAGTGAGAAAACATGAATAAAGTGCTTAGCACAGGGTCCAACACCGAGCTAATGCCCAACAAATGTTATTTCAGTTTAATGTGTGTTATGGAGAAAATGAGCAAGATGTTAGATGGGAGACATAGCTAACTCACTGCAGTGTTCTCTAGTAATAAAGTCATTCCGGTATTTAGTCGTTACTTGTTGGCAAAAGTATGTTTCCCATACTTTAGTAATTCCCTGCCTACCTTTTGAAAGTTTGCTTATCCCAGTCCCACCTGGACAATTACCCTTTTAAAATATTTTTTAAACATATATACTTGCTAGGAAAGAACTTCTGGATCCCTATCTTAAATAGAAAACCCACTTTCACTTGCCTTAAATATAAAATAACAGTAACAATAAACGTTGGAACTAAACAATGAAAATGAAACAATGTTATAAATTCCAGTTAGATACCAGTGCTTACCTAGGGCTTTGAGCCTGGAGCCTGCTCTGTGATAAAAGGGAGTTTACTGTTTGAGAGAGAATACTTCTCCTTGTATACAGAAGAACTGAAAGAGAATCCAAAAAGGAATCCATTTCTTACTATGTGATTCACAGTCATTTAATGCCCTGGCCCTGCTCGGTGCACTAACTAGACTTATCTTCCGTCTAGTTCATCCTAAAGAGATGTCCTCCCTTTAGGAGACATTAAGTGAGGGTAATTGCTCCCCTCGCCCCACGCCAACTAGAATAGTGAATTCTGTGGGGGCAGCGGCCTTATATCCACCTATCCCACCGGCCTTGTCCAGGACAGGAGTGCAGCAAAACCCTTATCATGTGAGCTCCTAGAAACAAGGACACTCAGAGGTCCCCTGCTCCCCATTCCGTTGCTGGATCAGATTCAGTGCCTCCCTCACAACCCGGACAGCTCCGGAGTTTAATATTTTAATTGGGCAAGTAGCTGAAGCAATCTGAGTGCTGCCAGGACCTCTGCGGGGTGGAAGGGAGGCTGTGGGCATTGCTCAGAAGCTATCCGCCTGGGAAACTGCTTTTATATAGATTGTACGCTACAGATTAATAATAATAAAAATGCAAAAACAAAATTGCCTAAAGATGATTTTATTCCCTTAAGCCATGTTATTTTATTATTATTATTATTATTATTATTATTGGGGGTGGCTAATGAAACTCTATTCAGCAACCCAGAGGAAAAAGGACTCGCCCTCCATCTCTTCCTGGAGCTGTCTCTGCTGCCCCTAGTCACCCTAAAGCCATCCGCCTCTTACCCTGGCTCCTGGGCCCTGGCCGACTGCATGTGATCGCGGGGAGCTAGGTGCAGCGCAGCCTCGGCCTCTGGCCCAGCCGCGCCTCTACCTGAGCG
>NW_012103443.1:1568720-1572466 GCF_000951045.1 Mandrillus leucophaeus
TGGTTTAAAACACTCGCTTATGTTTGCGTGTGTATAGAATGGCTAGGGAAGGGTTCCTGAGAAAAAATAATTGTCCCGGGAAGGGGAGTTGGGGAGACAAATGAGAGGGTGAGGAGGGAGACTTACCTTTCACATACCTTTTAGGACTTTTGTTTTTTTAAATCGTGGGCTTGCATTACCTATTTTCGCCAAAGAATAAATACTACGTGTTTTAAAAATGAGGCACATTTGAATCGTCTTGAAAACAACAGCTCACCTAGTTTTAAGTTATGTAGAATTGCCTTTGAAACACACATCTTGCGCATGTCATGTTTTTCCTTTAGTTGTCATCTCTGAAAATCCTCGGGGAATCAGTGAGGAGTCTTCAAAAGAAGACTCTGAAGTTTGGACCAAGTCAATTGGTGGTTTTGATTGCTACCTGGATTCTGATTTTGATTTTGCTTGTTTGAGAGTGTGGGTGGTCTAATTTTGGAAGAGGTCACTTTCTCTTATTAATAAAAGCATAGAGGAGTCATCCTGGGGTTATACCGTACCTCATTCCAGGAGGGTAGGTCAGGGCAGGTAGGCTTTAGAAGGAGACAGTCTCAGAGTGGACACAGATTGCTGCTTTAGCAGTTCAGGCAGCTTTATAATCTGCTGACCTGGGCTCAAACCGGTGCATGTTTAAGGAAGCAAATTTCTGTATTGAAAGTGAATGTAAAGTTAAAACCACAGTTCTGAAACAAAAACTGACAGAAGCAAAACTATCCTTTGAATATCTCCAAATCAGCTACTAATATCTGGAGGGCCAACTTCTCTTAGTTCTCAAATCAGTGGAGGATAAATAAGTGAGTTTTGAATTTGGACTGTAGTTAGATTGTTATTTATGATGGTTCTCAGTGTTCTTTTTGTTAAGGCATAAATAAATATGTTTCATAATCTACACAGTGATGTGTTAGGCTCCATAGCAGATACTGTAGCTCAAGATCCTTCAGACAATGTAAAGGTCAATGATGTGTTTTGGAATCCAAGGAAACAGTGTGGATTCTGAATCTGTTTGCATTTTTGTGGTGGTGCTCATATTAGTGTATGTATATCTGTGGTTTTCTTTTTTTCAGTACTTATTTTTTTTTTCTTTTTACAGTGATCATGAGTTTAAAGAAAGTAAGTGTGCCTAACTCTAGAATAATATGTTGATAACTGAGAAGAATATAATTGTTACGAACTCTCAGCAGCTTTTCCCAGGTTAATCTCCAATTAGTTACTTCTTTATTTAAAGTTATTCATTTTTATGCACAAAATGTCTGTATATTTTTGTAGAATGTGTTATTGTAATTATAGAGAATCCGTATAATCCAAATTGGAGATTATATAAAATTCTAGCCTATGTAAATGGCATTTTTACTTTTCTGAATGAAGTAAATACCTGAAACTGACAAGTCCAACCATCTGACACTTTTACACAAGATTGATTCTGAGTTAGAACACATAATGAATTTTAATTGGAATGTTTAGCCTTGATACAACTTCCCCAAACTCACATTATTAAAGTTTATCCTTCTGGAAAGATCAAGGTTACTAAAGATCTAATCAGATCTGAAGTAACTTTTCCCTGTATGTATTGACTGGGCTGCTGTTCACATAACTATATCCTTGGATCTTGCAAATGTGAATGCCAGTCAGATGCCGGGTTAATGTCAAGGTACTTGGAACAATAGGACCATTTAATTGCAATTTTTTATTTTCATCCAGTATTGACATATGAAAATAGCTTAAAAATTTTCAATGGCCTTCTATCCACGATACAATTTTAAAAGTTGTTTTAATGTAGTCTACTTTCTCCTAGATATGTGTTTTAAGTACTAGAAGCTCAGCTGTTAGTTATAATTTGAAAGTTCTATTAGAGCAGGCATGATGGTTTATGCCTATAATCCCAGAACTTTGGGAGGCCAAGATGGGAGGATCACTTGAGCCCAGGAGTTCGAGATCAGCCCTGGCAACACAGCCAGACCCTGTGTCTACAGAAAATGAAAAAATTAGCAGGGCATGGTGGCAAGTGCCTGTAGTCCCAGCTACTCTGGAGGCTGAGGTGGGAGGATCACTTAAGCCTGGAAGGTTGAGGCTGCAGTAAGCGATAGTCACACCACTACACTCCAGCCTGGGTGGAGTGCAGTGAAGTGAGACCCTGTCTCAAAAAAAAAAAAAAAAAAAAAAAAAAAAAAAAAAATTTTTTAGCATTAAGTACAGTATTTATTTGAGGACTATGCATCTTTTTTCCTGATTAGACTCTAAAAGATGTGGTAACATTTCCAAAATCTACATTCATGGTTGAAATACGTCCTGGACACTTGTCTTAGCATGCTTGAAGGTGGACAAACAAAATCTTCCAAAGGGTTTGTCCATTCAAAAGGAAGTAGATTTTTCCAGGAGTTGATCATATTCCTCTTTGACTGTGAGGGTGATATCTGTGGTACCAAAATAGAAGCAATTTGTTGATGTTTTATGGAAATTACTCGTGAATTTTCTCTCTTAGGAAGGTCTTGTATGGATTAATTACCAAGTGTCATGTGGTGTGATGGGCAAGAAGAAAGCAATCACATGGATGTTACTTGTTTTCAGTTCTGAGCAGATGGTGGTATTTTTCCCAGAATAAATTGACTCTAGTATTTGATGTATATTAATAACCTGAGGCTAAGTGATCTAGTGTTTGGAGTTAGAGCTTTAAAATATGAAATAAATTATTTTGGTGTTTTTTTTTTTTTTTTTTTTTTTTTGATCAGATGATGCTTTGGCACTGTCATTTTCAGATGGTGTTAAGAGAAGGGAAGTAATGAAAAATTGGCCCTAACATATATTTTGGACCTGGCCTGATAGGGGAAGTTAATTTGAATGCCAGAACTGAAGTTAATTTGAATGCCATTGTTGAATTAAGAACTATGTGTTGCTAAATTGGAAAGGCTGTTTTCCTATGTGTTTTGAAGATAACTATGGTGATTTATTGGTAGCTATTATGTCATCTAGCTGCATTTCTGGGCTGTGCTACTTCTCTGGGGGATGCCAAGGCTTCATGCTAAGGATATACTCTACAAGTGTAGGGCTTCTCTTTCCCCACTTTTTTCATCTCATGATGCTTTATAGGGAATCTGGCAAAAAGCAGCTGTGTGATTGCAGTTTTGCTCATTAGCGTCAAACATAGGGCTTGATACACATTAACTCCAATTAATGTTTGTTAAATTAAGAACCTAAAAATGATAAGGACCTGATATTCAGATTTAGTAGCAGCTTCCATTATTTAAACAACATGTACTTTTAAGCTCCTATCATGTAAAAGGCACTCTTAGGTACGCAGTGAACACATGGGTTATGGGTTTTACTGTTAAGTAAAAAGAAGTATATAATCCAACTAGATAGAGAAGACATATGCATCTTGAAAATATAACTGCATTGTCTAGTAATAATAACAATCATGATTTATTGTGCCTCTCACAGTAGATTCTATGTACTTCACAATAAACTAGAGAGTGAGTATTGTTACCCACCACCCCTGGCATTTTATACATGATGGCATTTTATACATGATGAAATTGACCCTCAGGAAGACTATACAAGTTGTAATTTGGTAACCTGAAATTGGGTTGGAACCTTTGTCTGGTAACTGATGGAGAGACCAATGGTAGTAAAACCAGGAGTCAAGGAATGAAGTCCCCATTCTCCAACTAACTAGTTCTGTACATTTTTGTGGTGGTGCTCATATTAGTGTATGTATA
>NW_012103443.1:1572516-1578540 GCF_000951045.1 Mandrillus leucophaeus
TGGGTTGGAACCTTTGTCTGGTAACTGATGGAGAGACCAATGGTAGTAAAACCAGGAGTCAAGGAATGAAGTCCCCATTCTCCAACTAACTAGTTCTGTAACCTCAGAAACGTATCACCTCCTGGGCTTCCATTTCTTCACTAGACGAAGGAAAGGGTTGGAATAAAGTATTTCTAAGGTTTATTCCAGGTATAACAGTCTACGATTTAAAAAAATTTAAATGCTAAAAGAGTTATGGACAATTAGTAATAAAGTGATACATTTCCTTGTTTCTAGGAAACACTTTTTCTCCTCACATTGGCATTCCTTATGTTAGCATAATTTTCCAAATGTTTGCAACTTTTACGTTTATTGTTTTTTTTAAAAAAATGATTTCTTTTTCCCTGAAAATCTGATTTTAAAGCAATTGTGCTCCCTGTGATTGATGACATCTTAGATGACAAAAATTTGTTAGTTCCAACAGGAAGTGGCAAGATGACATCTCAGTGAGTTTGGGCTGGTAATTGAATACTCACCAAAGAACAAGGACTTGGGTGTAGAAGAACGGAGACATTTCCCATAGTAGGTGGAGAACAATTGAGAATAACTGCTTGGCCTCTGTGGGTCCTTGAGGTTTTCTTTCTTTTTTAAAAAAAGTTGAAATATTATCAGTGGTATGCTGATAAAATGTCCTTAAAAGAAGAAAAGCCCTGAGTTGTAGCATTTGCCTATTCCTACCTCTACTATGGCTGATTTCAAGTTACCAACAGGCGATGAACATGGAGTTGGAAAGAGAAAAACAGAATTGGTAAGCACACCACTTACATACAGTGAGATGCACGGATTTCATTTTCGGTTGGATGAACAGTTTTTTTTTTTTTTTCCAAATTTATATGACACCAGGTATCAGGCACACATGGGGAAGCACAGAGAAATAACTAGTTCTTACTTTTCAAAATGTCATAGTTTAGCAGACTGTTTCAATGATCTTTTAAGTAGAGAAAGGGCTCTTGCACTGAGAATAGTTGATTAGGTCTCTCTTTTTCCACTGAGAACAAAACAAATACCAAGTAGATCCTTAAATACCTAGATTAGATATGAGAGAACTGAGGTCTGTAACTGGCTTATTTGATATTAGGATGATGGATTATGATTTTTAAGACCCTGTTTCTAAGGATGTCAAGTTAAGCATAATAGGTTCTTGTTCTGCTTGTGTATGTGTTGCTATGTGTACCTGTCTAATTATCACCTTTATTGAGGTATAATTCACATACAGTAAAACTCATTACATTTAAGTGTCCCATTTGTTGAATTTTGACAGTTATCATACCCTATCACAATAGAATATTTTTACCAAGCTGAGAAGTTTACTTGAGTTCTTTTCCAGTTAAACTCCCAACCCTCCAGGAGACTGCCATTCTGATCTCTTTCACTATAGATGAGTTTTGCCTATATACACATTTTGGTGTCTAGCTTCTTTCTCTGAGCATGATGTTATTGATATTAATCCATGTTGTTTTAGGTATTAGTAGATTATTCCTTTTTATTGCTAAGTAGTATTTCATTGTATGAACATGCCACAGTTTGTCCATTCACCAGACATTTGAGTTGTTTTCAACTTTTGACTCTGACAAATAAAGATGCTTAGAACATTTTTGTACAAAAATCTTTTGCCTTTCTTTTGCTTGCGGGGGGTGTGTAAGTGCTTAAGACTGAGATTATAGGATCCAAGGTTAGCATATACTTAACTCTGTAAGAAAATATTCATGTCTTATCTCACATCTCTAGGGAATGAAAGATTTTAGATCAGAGTGGTAGGGTAGAGGAAAACCCATTGGGGAAATTGTTCCTTCGGTGTTTACTTAATCAGAGAATTTTTAAAATGCAATTGTAACTATTGATGAAATGTGAATATTGAAAAAAGACATTGATGTTAAATAAGACTTTACAAGCTTGTAAAAGGAAGTATAGTTACAGAAGGAAAACAAGTTTTTAAAAACAGCTTTATTGTGATATAATTTATATACCATAGAATTCACCCATCTAAAGTGCGCAATTCAGTGAATTTTGTATATTTACAGAGTTGTACAACCACCACCACAGACTAATTTTAGAAAATTTCTATCACTCTCAAATAGGAAGTACCCATTTACAGTAAAAAAGAAAAGAAAAGAAAAGAAAACAAAAACAAAACCATGGTTTTAGAGTTAGGAAGAGTTATGTTTTAGTCTGAGTTTTACTGGTGTAGCAACTGCATGACCTTGGTAAACTGAATCTCAGCTTCCACATCTTTAAAATGGAGGTGAAGCAGCTCCTTTACAATATTTGTGTAAGGATTATAACTCATGCACATAGAGCACTTGGTACGTAATGAATATTAAATAAATGGTAGTGTTTGTTGTTGAACCTTGTGTGCATCGTTGTACTTTCTGTGACATTTTGTTCATATCCTTATGTCTGCCTCTGCTACAAATATCTTTGAACCTATCTTTTAGGCAGAAATTAGATGGAGTGGAAAGGAGAAACCCAGATTTTAATGAGCTGGGGTTTTCTGGCTGTACGATTTAATTGCTTGACTTGGCAAATCACTTGACTGTGTCTGTTTTTTTATATGAAGAATTAAAGTAATCACATCCATCTTGTGGGATTGTTCTAAGTGTTTGAGAGAAGCTATATGATGTGCTGATATAGTAGATGCTCAATAAATAGGAGCTGTTCTTCTGTGATACCAGAAGCTACCATCGTTGAAGTAATTACAACATTCAAGGCATACATGGAAAATTTGGATGTGAACTTTGTGCATATTTGCTGTATAATTTTTTATATTTTAGGACTAGTAGAGGGCCAGGTACATAGTTCTTAATAAAATATTTGATGAAATAGATGCATAGATGAGTAAACAAGAAAAATTATTTTCCCCATTCTTTTTCAGTTTCCCCATGTTTGGGTATCCAGGAGAAAGTTATATTTTCCAAGCTTTAGGCTCATTCACTTACCTCCTTTCTTTGTGGGGCTGGGATGGGGGGACAACAGTTAGAAACTTTCATTATCAGAACAAAAATAACACTATTTGCTTACCTTTGTAAGCAGCTATTTATGTATTTTAAAAAGTACTCTCATGTTATTTCTTTGCATTCATGTCTCACAACAACCATATCAGGTAGTTGAAGTAGAGAGTCTCATTTTATTGAAAAGAAAAGCAAGGTTCAGAGGTAGACGTGTTCCCGGTTCTTATGGAGCTAATAAGTATAACAGCAAAGCCAAATGAGGGAAGGAAGGAATAAATAGGAAGCCTTGTGTACGCTGGTGGAAGCGTAAATGGGGGCTGCTGTTCTGGGAAGCAATCTGGCATTACTTAAGCAAATTGACTAGTTATCTACTCTGTGACCCAGCAATTCCATTCCTACAGGTGGACACAGGAATGTGTACCAGAGGTCCCCAAGAGGACATATCCAAGGTTGTTTACTTCTGTTTTTAGTGGTGGAAGGGAATGGGAGGTAACTGAGTGAGCATTGCTCGGGGGAGAGGAAAAACGGTGGTTGCATGTCATGGAGTTGTCTGTAGCCGTAAAAGCAAAGGATTAGATAAACAGAAGGAACTCAAATGGATTTTAAGAATATAGTGCTTGGTGAAAAAGTAAGAGTGTGAAGTACATAAACATTAAATCCTTTATGTGAGTTTAAAATTCATTAGCCCAGCACAGTGCACATTTTGTAAGAGCACTTACATAAAATGCATCTTACATAAAGATACTCTCTAAACACATTAGAATGGCTGCCTGCGTGGGACCCAGAGCATCGGAGTGGGTATGGAGATAAAAAGGAATAAAGGAAGAAAATAATGATAATGTGCCATGAACCAGGAAGTATAGTTAACTCAACCCTCCGGATGGTGAAGTTAAACAAAACTAGACAATATGTTGTTATTTGATACTGTTTGAGTTCCTTTTATTGTGATTAACTCTGTTACCACAAGGCTTAACCAAAGAGATTCTCACATTATCATTATATGGGATGGATGTTCCAAGTGAAATAAAATTTGCATTGGTTTTCTAAGTTTCAAGTGAAATTTCAGAGTAGTATCTTTTTCTTTTGAAAATGTTTACAAGACAATACATTTTATTTAGTGTGATTTAAAAATTAAGTTCCTTGTTAATTTTGCGTTTTGGATAATAGAGACTGATGTGCCATATAGTACTGTCAGTTTTTACAGAATTGGAATGTAATATGCTAAATATTTAATTCTAAAGTGATATTTCAAGTGTTGTATCTTTATCATACTTCATGGATTTAGAAGGTTCTCAGTATCCTATTGTATCTAAAAATAGTTTGCTGTGTGTATACTATCCTTAAAGGATTTCGATACGTAAATTTTGGGGGGAGGAGGGCAAATATATCACATTGTATTGTAATACTTGTTTTCCAAGTTTACTTTGAAGTATAATAGATCACCCTTTTGTGGTGGAGGGGACTAAAAACAATACAGACTTACTAGGTGCAGTTCTGGAGGCCAAAAGTCCACCATAGGTCAGCAGGGCTGTGTTCCTTCTGGGGGCACTGGAGGAGAATCCATTTCTTTACTTTGTTCCACTCCTAGAGGCTGCCTATGCTTCCTGGCTCTTGACCCCACATCACTCTGACCCCAGCTTTAGTCATCACATCAATCAGATTGCTTTTCAGTTTATCTTCCCTTTCTACTCACTATTTGTAATTCTGAGGTGATAGTTATAGCAAATGGCTATAATTATGTTTTATGTATGCGGCACATTTTTGTAAAATCAGCTACCTTGGTTGTTTAAAAAAAGGGGCCCTAATGGTTAAAAGTTCAGCTCAAAATGGTCAGCCTTTGAGTGTCTACCCATTGCTACTGTAGAGGTATTGCTGGTATTCAGTAGGAGAACTCTCCTGAGAAAACAAGTTCACCCAATTATTTTAATGATAGGTATAGAAGCTGGAGAGAAACTGATTACATCTTTGACCCCAGTGTCCACCTGTTTGTGAGTGGCATACAGGTGAGAGTTTCAGGTATATCTGTAAAATGCAAGGAAAGTCTTAGCTCTTGTGTAAGAGTCTCATCTATACTAACGCTTTGTTGTGTAAGTGTGCCTCTTAAAAATATCAGTGAAATGTTGACATCAAAGAATGAATTTCATTGCTGTGTTTTGGTTTTCTCCGCAACTGAAATGAAATAGAAAAGGAAGGTGTTATGATCTTCAAGAAGGGATACAAAGAATGTCCAGAGTGTAAGTGGTGAAAATTAGATTCAAGAGCATGATTCCGAATTGTTCTGCCATTTAGTTTCCTCATATGCAGCCTGGGAATAATAATTCCTACTTCCTCTCAAGTCATAAGGATCAAATTGTATGATTCGGTAATTAATTCAAATTGCTTAGTGCTATGTGAAAATATTGATATAAGATTTTTTAATGTACTCTTCAAAAAATGAGCTGCTCTTTTCAATGTAGTAGTTTTTCCATTGAAGTAATTTAGTGTGTTAGTTTTTGTGTTGCTATACAGGAATATTTGAGACTGGGCAGTTTATAAAGAAAATAGGTTTATTAGTTGGCTCGTGGTTCTACAGGCTTGTGGTTCTACAGGCTGTACAGGAAGCACTGTGTTGGCATCTGCTCCTGGTGAGGCATCAGGAAGCTTCCAATTTTGCTTCGAAGGCAAAGACAGGCATATCACATGGTGAGACAGGGAGCAAGAGAGAGAAGGGGAAAGTCCCAAAGTCTTTTAAACCACCAGATCTCTCATGAACTCACCCAGTGAGAACTCACTCATCACCAAGGGGATGGTGTTAAGCCCTTCATGAGGGATCTGCCCCCTTGATCCAAATACCTCCCACCGGGCCCCACCTCCGACCTTGGGGATTATATTTCAACATGGAATTTGGAGGGGATAAACATCCAAACCATATCTGTTAGCATCTTGCCAAATATGATAAATAATAGCAAATACTATCTCCGTGATAATGGAACACTTTAAAATTTGACATCATAAGAGATTTGGGATTGTTAGCCTCTCTTTGAGGTTGTGGCAATTA
>NW_012103443.1:1585085-1586051 GCF_000951045.1 Mandrillus leucophaeus
AAAAAAAAAAAAAAAAAAAAAAAGAAAATATTTATAGTAATGTGACAAGATATTATATCTCTAGTATGGAAAGAACTTGTACATATTGTGAAGAAAAGGACAAAGTACCAAAAGGATAAATGGCTCTGGGCTATGAATACACACCTCATAGAAGGAGGAAAGTAACTGGCTAATAAATGTATGAAAAATACATTAACAAGTTACAAAAGACTAAAATGACTAATTTTCATTTGATAGCATTTTATTTTTCAGATTGGCAAAAATAAAAAATCTTTATAATGTTGAGGATATGGACACTTCCAAATATTGCTGATTTGAGCATCAGTTGGTACAACTTTTTTGGTGGAAAGTGTAGGCAAATGTTTAATCTCTTAAAATAAAAACATGCTTATTGTTTGTCACAGCAAACCACTTTGGGGAACTCCTGCAATAGAAATGAGAATATTAATATGTAAGGATATATTAATATTTACAAGGATGCTTATTACAGCAGTGTTTGTAAAGCAAAAAGACCAGAAACAAACTACATTTACCTTTATGGGACTGGTTGAATATATTTATGGTTTCTTTATTATATGGAAAGTGATAATTTAAAAGTGAGTTAGAGCTACAAATAGTAAAATGAAAAGATGTACATTATTTATTGTTAAGTAAAAAAGCAAGTTATCAATCAGTGAGTATTGCATAATACTAGTTTAAAAACAAAACAACAAAAAAGCAAAAGAAAGAAGTCATACTATTTGTCTGAATTAAGGCCGTTCATGGATTTGGTTGTCTCAGGGGGATGGAATTTTGAGGGGAGAAAGATTTATTAGCTTTTCTTTCTGCTGTGTAGTTTGATATATTAAAATAAGCATGCGTTTTGTAATAAATCCAATAAAATAAAACACAAGAAAAGAAAAATTTAGGCTGAAGGAAAAGCAGAGAGCAGTTTTTCTCTTGGATATCTTTTCCTTGCCTAAATTT
>NW_012103443.1:1588811-1591694 GCF_000951045.1 Mandrillus leucophaeus
GCTCACTACAGTCTCTACCTCCTGGGCTTAAATGATCCTCCTGCCTCAGTCTCCTGAGCAGGTGGCACTACAGGTGTGCTGCCACACCTGGCTGGCAATTTTAAATTTTATTAAACATCAGGTATGCCAGAAAACTGTGCTTTCTTAGTCTACTGAGTCCAACAGAACAGGTGCATAAGCAATAATTAAAATTTCCTTGCAGCCCTGTCCTTCATTTTACAGAGTCTGGTTGGATTGAAAAGCTGCTATGGGGTGTAAGGGGTATGAAATGGCATGGTTTAGATTGGTGCGGATGTCCACTTAAGTCTCCATGGAGACTTAAGTCTGTCTCAATGTGTATTACTGATCAGCCAGAAATTATTCAGATGTTTGAAAAATTAGTGTAATCAGTTGCTTTCTGAGTAGGGAAATTTGGGTTCAGCCTATCATTGAAAACGTATATGCGCTTGGCACAATCACTTCTGCAGAGTTTCCTCCCAACTGGTAAGATTACAGCCAATTTAAAGATTCTCCATGCTCTGAGATTTGAACTATAATGAAGGTGTCAATTAAAACTAGTACATGCTATTTTGCAGAACCCCCATGAAACTAATTTTAAGCTCTAGGTTTGCCCAGAAATTGATGAAGACTCTGCAGGGATGAGTAAATACCTTAATGTGCATTTATATGGATTCTTGAAGCAGTTTTATCTGTTAGTAATCATTGTCTGCCCAAGTAAGATATCTGAGTCATTAACAAGACCTTTCTCCCTGTCTCATGGAATGAAGTACAAATCATTTCAGTACTACTCCACAAATGTCCATTGAATCCAATCCTCTCTCCAGCCCTATGCCACTGCTTTGGTTCTGGACTTCATCATTTTTCACTTGGGCCATTTGAACAACTGCTTAAAATTTCTCCTTTTTTCTGCCTTGTCTTTTAATAGATAGCTGGTCTCACCATTTATCTGGACAAAACAAAGATATGATGTCATTCCTCGTTTAAAAACCTTTTATGATTACCCATTATAAATAGGATAAAGTCCAAACGTCTTAGGGGGTTGTCCAGACTGTCTTTTGCCATTTTGACCCAAAACAATTTACCATTTTACTCTTTATTTTTGTGAAACATCTGATCCTGTGACCATGCTATACTTATTTTTTTTGACCTTTCTTTAAATGCAGTCTGCCTTTGCATTTTTCCACATCTACATACAAGTCTTCTCTCTGTTAATTTGTGCCATTCTCATTTTTCTCTTCCTGGCAAATCTTCCTTCAAGACAAGCTCAAGTACTCTTCTTCTGGGCAACTTTCATGGTCTTCTGCAAATGGTGACAGTCAGTCTATCTTCTATAGTGTTGTGGTACTTCATGTGCATTCTGCCGTCATGGCATTTAACACAGCTTATTGGAACTATTTAGTTACTATTTCTTCCCTAACTAACTGGACAGTGGACTTCTAGAGGGTATTTTTACTAATTGGATATTTTTGTGTCTGCTTACTCACATCTAGGATCTAGCACATCGGGTGCTCAGTTGATGGCTGTTAATCATAAACATGCTTAGTTGGTTGGTATTTACTAACATGGTCTCCTGTGGGACAGTATTAAGGTCACTTTGACCTTCAGAAACCTTCAAAAGGGCTGGGCTTGGTGTCCCATGCTTGTAATCCCAGCACTTTGGGAGGCTGAGGCTGGCAGATTGCTTGAGCTCAGCAGTTTGAGACCAGCCTGGGCAATATGACAAAACCCTATCTCTACAAAAAATACAAAAATTAGCAGGGCACAGTGGTGTGCACCTGTGGTCCCTGCTACTCAGGAGGCTGAGGTGGGAGGATCACTTGAGCCCAAGATGTGGAGGCTGCACTGAGCTGTGATCTGTGATCACATCACTGCACTCTGGCCTGGGCGACAGAGCAAGACCCTATCTGAAAACAAATAAAAAACTTTCAAAGATTTTTTAAGACCTATATTTAAGTCAGATATAGATATAGAAGATTTTGGAAATGTGTTAGAAATCTGACATGACTATACATTTATAATATAATTACTTTTAATTGCAAAATCTATAATTACTTTTGCACCAACCTGATAGTATTTTGTATTTCTATATTTTTGGAAGCTTTGACCCTGCAACAATTTTCTGCTAAATAACATAGTGTAGTAGATTTCATGGTAGCTGTGTGACAAGGGTAACTGAATTCATTTCTCAAAGACGCATTTTCTCATCTTTAAATAGGGCGCATCTCTCACAGGGTTGTTGAGAGAATTAAATGTGATCCTTCATGGAAAGCACTTAGAACAGTGTCTCGCACATAGCTACCATCTTATGATCATCTACTGTTAAAATTGAGTTTTACTATGTGTGTGTAATATCTGTGCTAATATATGTTAATAATATGCATTTCTACTGTGCATTATCCTTGTAAAGAAGGGACATTTCTCATAAATTCTCTATTGCAAAAGAACATCAGATTCTTTTGGTTAAACTTCCTCCTCTTCTCTCATCCTCTTATAATAAAATGATGGGAATTTGTTCAACATTTTTCTTTAAAGTGATCTTAAAAATAGAGATTGATATAATTAGTTGATGTTAAAATGAAGCCAGTCTCTCTTCTATTTGCTTATGATAGCAGCTAAAGTCTATGAAGATTCCAGTGATCTCATGCATAAAGCAAACCAGTGCCATAATGTGCTTACTGCGCCAAAATCAATGCCATATATTTTTGATTGGTTTATAAAATGTATAACCAAGTAATATAGCAAATAGCATCATAATTAAAGTCAGAAGAAGGGTTAAGAAAATAATTATAGCCGGGCGCGGTGGCTCAAGCCTGTAATCCCAGCACTTTGGGAGGCCGAGACGGGCGGATCACGAGGTCAGGAGATCAAGACCATCCTGGCTAA
>NW_012103443.1:1592689-1597787 GCF_000951045.1 Mandrillus leucophaeus
TCTTTCTGCTGTGTAGTTTGATATATTAAAATAAGCATGCGTTTTGTAATAAATCCAATAAAATAAAACACAAGAAAAGAAAAATTTAGGCTGAAGGAAAAGCAGAGAGCAGTTTTTCTCTTGGATATCTTTTCCTTGCCTAAATTTTGTGTACTATCATTTGTTGTACATTTGGTCTTATGAGTGCTTCTTATTCACATCGTCATAGAATTCCCCTCTCTAAAATGGCGTGATTTCCCTCTGAATGGGATGGTCATTAAACAATTTTTTTAAGTGAAATAAAATGGCTTGGTAACTGTGCTTGTGGAATATTTCTCATCCCTAGTTAAGATTTTTGGTGATGTGTATACTGTCCTACTGTTTAGAAATTACATTTGGAACTGAGCTGGAGCATGTCGTTTTTGTTCAGATGTTGGTAGCACAAACATGTTTTTATAGAGTAGAATTAAGAATGCTTTTTTTTTTCCCCCTTCTATGTTCAAAGCCCAAAATTAAGTAGCCTGTCCTCATCCTTTTTAATTTCAGGTGAGTAAATTCCCTGCATCATTGACTCCTCCCATTTCAAATTATTGCTTAGGTGAATAAATTCCTCCATCAACTCCTCCCATTTTAAATTATTACTTTGCCTGTAAAGTTTAAATGTTTTAAAATAATGTTTTTTTTAATTACAAAAGCAAAGGTTGTTTATTACTAAAAAATCAAAGTCATGTTCAGGTAAATACCAAACAAAACCAACTCTTCTACTTCTAAAACAACAACAAAAATGCTATTAAATTAAATTTGGTCTAAAGCTATCTCTGAATGTAGTGAACTGCAACCTAACTTAGCATGTAAACAAACTGCAACCAAACTGCATATATTCTTGTAACAAATAGCTAAGTCTCAGATAATCACAGCAGCTGAGTCTCAGCCAATCACAGGCTGATAATTGATCAGACAATATTCATATAAGGCAAATGCCTGATGGCATCCTGCCTAAATAAGGCAGATGTTGAACTGTAACCAGTGAAACTGTGTGTTATTTCCTTTTTCTATCTATAAATACTGACTGCTCATGTTGTTGGTAGCTCACTCTACCTTTTCTGGTTCTGAGGGCTGCCTGTCTTATAAATTGGTTTTGCTCTAATAAACCCTACTAAATTTAATTTGACTGAAGTTTTTCTTTTAACAATGAAAATCTCACCAATTTGGTGTCAATCTCTGAGTCTCTTGGTAACTTTCAAATCTTTCATTACAAATGGTTTTCATGAATAGTAATGAAGTTGAAGGGCTTTCAGAGTCAGACTAATCTGAGTTTTCATTACTTGATTTTGTTGACTTGTATCTCAGTTTCTTTTCTGGAAAATGGGCATAATAAATATTATTAACTTCCCATAGGATTGTTACAAGCACTAAATTGTAAAGCTCAGTGCTTGGTTCACAGTAAGTTCTTTTTATTGTTACACTTAAAGATTTCACATATGTTTATTATTATATATTGCTTAGGTAATCCACGTTCAATACAGACATGAATCTTTTTAATAACATGGCACACTGGTCTCAAAGAGACAGGCTGCTCCCAGCTGAATTTGATGCTGCGGGGCTGTGGCTACACTAGACTCTGCCATTGCCCTGAAGCCTAATAACTCCTCACTCCCAGAACCCTTGCCAGGCGTAAGTTACCAGAAGTAGAATGTGAGCAAAGGGTGTGGATAGTTTTGACAGTTTTATGCCCCCTTTATTTTTTGAGTACGACTACTTCTTCCTTCTGATAGGTTATACCAATTTACACCTCACAGTGTAGAAGGGAGCTCACTTTCTAAACTTTTCACAGCATGGTATCTTTTCTTTACCTTTGCCAGTGTGATTAGTGAAAAGTAGCCTCACATTGCTTTACATTGTGATTATAAACTTTTGGTCAATGTAAAAGTAAAATGTGGAATACTGGCTTAATAAAAAAATCTTCAAGGGATAAAGTGAGGAGGAACTAATACCTGATAATCTTATAAATCACTGACTGTGTAAGTAGCAATTGCTGGGGCTCTGCTCTTTATATGTTTTTTATGAGCCTGGCTACTCTTGTTTCATAGCTACACTTTGTGCTTCTGGTTACAATTGTGTAATCTGTTACTACATGAAGATTGAATATGGCAATCTTCACTCTCATCTTTTTCCTTTTTAACATGGATGAAAGCTGGGCACAGTGGTTCATGCCTGTAATCCCACCACTTTGGGAGGCCAAGACAGGAGGATCACTTGAGTGCAGGAGTTTGAGACCAGCCTTGGCAACATGGCAAGATCTTGTCTCTACTAAAAGTAAAAAAAAGTTAGCTGGGCATGGTGGCATGCATCTGTAGTTCTCAGGAGGCTGAGGTGGGAGGATCACTTGAGCCCAGGAGGTGGAGGTTGCAGTGAGCTGTGAATGTGCCACTACATTCCAGCCACAGTGACAAAAAATTTTTTTCTTAAATTGCCTGCATTTTTTTTTTTAAATTGAGTGTGAGATTGTAAGAGAAAATAGAGAATAATCCATGACTTGAGTGGAAGATTGAGATTTATTTTCTTGGCTAGAGTTTCATGAAGAATTGTCCCTATTATCTTTGAATTTTTTTTAACCTATGTTTAAGTGCATACTTTGGCAACACACATTTTGCTTCTCCAATTGCTTGCTTTTATTTATGAGAAGCAATACTCTGATTGTAGCAATCATTTTTTCCCACACATTTTTGTTTTCCCCTAAGCAGTTTTTCTTAAGAGAGGGCAAGAAAGTTAATTTTTAAGTTAATTCTATACTGAGAATGCTGTTTTTTTAACTTTCTTTGATTTTGATGTTAAAATACAATTTTTATGAGAGATAGTATTAATGATTCTCAATAGGAATTATTTTCATGTAATATTCATGTCTAGTAATAGGTGTACAAGAAAAACTTGAATATGCGAATATGTATCACATGTAGCGATAGTGTATTACCTTTCAGATGAGAGCATGACATTTCTAACTGACCACCTGAAAGGCATCCACTTGAAACACATTTTCTAATGCTGACGCTAGATTTACCTGAATTTGTACATACACGTTTTTAATCTTTCTTGTAAAGGGAGAGTCTTTTGTTAAGGAATACAGCCAAGCTGATTTGGTCAGCATGCTCCTTAAGTTTTAAACCTGTGATCTTCAGATTAGAACCTTAACGGTTTTGGCCAAAAGCCATTGTAAAGTTGAATTAAAAAAAAAAGAAAAAAGAAACATCATAGAACAAAAGTCATAACATTCATGGTAGAACAGAGTTGCAAATATGCAAAACCTACCATTTAAGAATACATTTTATCAACAGCCAATATTACTGCTGTAATATCTGAAATAACTTTTATACTGGTTTTAGAATGAAATACAAACAAAGTCTCCAGAAGTTACTCCTTTTGCTAGGACCCAAATATACTCTCCTGCCTGTCTCTGTGCTTTTGTTTAAATTGTTCTCTTTGTATATTCTCCCCACCCTTATCTACCCAGGGAAGGTCTTATGCACTTTATGCTCATTCTTTGAATTCACTTCTTATGTAAAATCTTGGATTTGTGTTTATCCCACCACCAGATATTGTGTGTGTGTGTGTGTGTGTTTTCAGAACTTGTGTTCCTTTATGCATTGTTCCTTTATCTGACAGTGACACACCTCTTTGTGTCAGGCATTCTGTGGGGTACTTGATTTATAATGGTAAATCAAACACCATGTTTGCTTTCACGAACTTTAGAAAGCAATTTTTTATGTATATATACACACACACACGTATATGTAAATATATGTAGTAGAATTTGTACCAAATTAAAAAAAATTGTAGACTTTATTTTCTAGGGCAGTTTTAGGTTTACAGAAAAATGGAGTAGAAAGTGTAGAGTGTTCCCATATATCCCACCCCCCCCAACCCCACACATGGTTTCCCCTGTTAATAACATTTTGTGTAAAGTGATACATTTGTTAAAATTGATGAAGAATATTCATACATGATCATTAACCAAAATTCACAGTTTACATTAGTGTTCACTTTCTGTGTTGTACAGTTCTATGAGTTTTGACAAATGTATGATGCTTATATTCTCCGTTATGGTATTATGCTGAATAATTTCACTGCCCTAAAAATCTCCTGTGCCCCACTTATTTATCCTTCCCTCCTGCCCATGAACCCCTGGCCACCACGTTGCCCAGGCTGGTCTCAAACTCTAGGGGCTTAAGCAATTGGCCTTAGCTTCTTGAGTAACTTGTAGATATTCTTTATCAGGTTGAGGAAGTTCTCCTTTATCCTTAGTGTACTGAGATTTTTATATGATTAAGCATTTGATTTGGCCAAATGCTTTTTCTGCATCTATTGATATTTTTCTTCTTTAGCCTATTGGTGTGATGAATCCCATTAATTTATTTTCAAGTGTTGAATCAGTCTTGCATACACGGAATAAATCTTAGTTGGTCAAGATGTATGATTATTTTTATACATTACTGGATTTGATGTGTTAATATTTTGTTGAGAATTCTTACATCTGTGTTTATGAAAGACAGTGGTTTGTGGTTTTTCTTTCTTGTAATGTCTTTGTCTAGTTTTGGTATTAGGGTAATGCTGACCTAATAGAATGAGCTAAGAAGTTTTTCCTCTGCTTCTGTTTTCTGGAAAAGATTGTAGAAAACTAGTATTTTCTTCTCATATTTTTGGTAGAAGTCACCAGTGAACCCATCTGGGAATGATCTTCCCATTTATGAAGGTTTTTATTATTGATTCAATATCTTTAATAGATAAGGATTATACAGGTTATCCATTTCTCCTTATTTGATCTTTAGATGATTTTAAAATGTCTTTCTAGAAAGTGATCCACTTAATCTAGGTTATAAAATTTATAGGCATACAGTGTTAATAACATTTTGTTATTATTCTTTTAATGTCCATGAGATCAATAGTGGTGGCCCCTCTTTTATTTATGATATGAATAATTTGTGTTTTGTCTTTTCTTTTTCTGGGTTAACCTGGCTAGAGCTTTATTAATTCTATTGATCTTTGCAAAGACCCAGCTTTTTTTTTTTTTATATTCTCCATTGATTTCACATTTTCAATTTGATTGATTTCTGTAGTAATTTTT
>NW_012103443.1:1598277-1616385 GCF_000951045.1 Mandrillus leucophaeus
TAGAAGTGTATTGTTTAATGTCCAATTATGGTGAGATTTTTTTCAGTTATCTTTCTATTACTTGTTTATAGTTTAATTTCATTGTGGTATGAGAGCATACTTTGTATGATTTCTATTGTTTAAATTTGTTAGGGTATGTTTTGTGGCTCAGAAAGTGGTCTGTTTTGGGGAATGTTCCATATGAGCTTGAGAAGAATGTGTATTCTGCTGTTGTTAGATGAAATATTCCATGAATATCAACTAGATGCAGTTACTTAATGCTGTTTTTTATTTTAACTATATCCTTACTGATTTTCTGCCTGAGGATCTGTCAATTACTGATAAAAAGGTGTTGAAGTCTCCACTGTAGTTGTGGATTTATTTGTTTCTCCTTGTTGTTCTTTTAGTTTTTGCCTTACATATCTTGATGTTGTGTTTTTAGACTTATACACATTAATAGTTATGTCTTCTTAGAATATTGATTTTTTTATCATTATATAATGCTCCTTTTTATTCCTGATATTTTTCCTGCTCTGAAGTCAGTGTTTTAAGAAATTAGTATACCTACATCAGCTGTCATTTGATTCATGTTAACATGGTGTATCTTTTCCATTCTTTTACTTTTAATTTATGTGTTTCTTTATATTTAAAATGGGTTTCTTATAGACAACATATAGTTAGGCGTTCTTTTTAAAATTCATTCTAACAGTCTCTGTCTTTTAATTTGTGCATTTAAACACTTCGTGTTTAAAGTATTTATATAGTTGTGTTAATATCTACCATATTTTTCACTGTTTTATGTTTGCTGCCCTTTTTCTCTGTTTCTTCTCTGGTATTGAGCACTTTATGAGATTCAATTTTCTCTCTAAGCATATAAATTGTATTCTTAAAAAAATATATTTTGGTGGTTTCCCTAGCGCTTGCATTAACAACCAATCCAAGTTTACTTTCAAATAATATTAATACCATACCAGTACATGAATAATACAAGTACCTTATAACCGAGGCTATCCAATTCCTTCCTTTCATCCCTTATAATATTGCTGTCATTCATTTGACTTATCCTGCAGGATCTCTAAATTACTGGTAAATTAACAGATCCAGCAGGATAAGCTATAATCTCTGAATTACAAGCTATAACCACCAAATAAACTATAATCACTGAATACTTTGTTACTCTTGTTATTATTTTAGAGACTAGGTGGAGGGGGTCTCACTATGTTGCCCAGGCTGGCCTTGAATTTCTAGGCTTAGGCAACTCTCCTACCTCAGCCTCCTGAATAGCTGGAACTACAGGCATATGCCACTGCGCTTACTGTTATTGCATGGCAGGTCTTCTGGTGACATGTTCCCTCAATTTTTGTCTGGAAAAGTCTTTATTTCTCTTCCTTTTAAAAGAATAATTTTCTTGGAAGTGAAACTATAGGTTGATGGTTTATTCTTTCAACACTTTAGATATTTCATGCCACTGTCTTTCTTGTGTGCACAGTTTCTGAAGAGAAATCTAATGTGGTTATTATCCGTGTTCCTTTTTAGGTAAGGTGTTTATTTCCTCTGGCTGCTTCCAAAGATTTTCTGTTTATCTTTGATTTTCTGCAATTTAAATATAATATGTCTAGATGTAGATTTTTTGATATCTATTCTGCTGGCATTCCCTGAACTCCCTGGATCTGTAGTTTGGTGCCTGTCATTACATTTTGAAAAATTTTGGTCATTATCTCTTCAAATATTTTTTTTGTCCTTTTCTCTCTTTCTTCTCCTGGCACTGCCATTATGTACTTATTACACCTATTGTAATTGTCTCACACTTTTTGACTATTTGATTTCTTCTTTAAAAATATTCTTTTTTCTCTTTGTATTTTATTTTGGGAAGTTTCTACTGACATCTTGAAACTCACTAATGCTTTCCGCAACTGTGTCCAGTCTACAGCTGAACCTATTAAAGGCATTCTTCATATCTGTTACAGTGTTTTTTATTTTTAACATTTCCATTTGATTCTCTCTTAGAGTTTACATCTCTCTGCTTACATTACCCATCTATTTTTTGTGTTGTTCACTTTTCCCATTAGAACATGTAATTGTTATTTTATGTGTCACCTTGACTGGGCCAAAAGATGCTCAACTAGCTACTTAAACATTATTTTGGGATGTGTTTATCAGAGTGTTTCTGGAAGACATTAGCATTTAAATTGGTAGACCTAGTAAAGTAGCTGGCCCTCCCCAATGTGGGTGGACATCATCCAATCTGTTGAGAGGTTGAATAGAACAAAAAGGCAGAGGAAGGCTGAATTTGCTTTCTGCCAGACTAGTTGAGCCGGAACATCAACCTTCCCCTGCCCTTGATACACCTGGTTTTCAGGCCTTCAAACTTGAACTGGAGTCTGCACCAGTGGCTCTCTGGCCTTTGAACTACACCACTGTTTTTTCTGGGTCTCCAGCTTGCTGATGGCACATTGTGGAACATCTCAGCTTCCATACTGCATGAGCTAATTCTTTATAATAAACCATTATATAGATGACCCTTGAACAACATGGGTTTTAATTGTGTGGGTCCTCTTATGTGTGACTTGTTTTAAAAAATATATTGGAAAATATTTTTGAGATTTGCAACAATTTGAAAAAAACTCACAGATGAACCATGTAGTGTAGAAATATGGACAAAAATTAAGAAAAAGATATGTCATGAATGCATGAATATATGTGGATACTGGTCTGTTTTATCATTTACTATCATAAAATATAGGTAACTCTATTATAAAAAGTTAAAATTTACCAAAACTTATAAACACAGACCATTCATGGTGCCATTTACGGTTGAGAGAAAGGTAAACAACTGTAAACATGCAGTATTAAATCCTAACTCTATAAAATTACCTGTATTACATACTGTACTACTGTGATAATTTTGTAGTCACCTCCTGCTGCTACTGTGGTGAGCTCAAGTGTTGAGTATCTGTTTAAAATGCCCTGTGATGCTAATCATCTCCATGTGAGCAGTTCATCTCTCCAGGAAATTGTGTATTGCAGTAAAAAGTGCTCTCTTACAGTTCTTATGTATTTTTCACCCTGGTTAGTGCAATACTGTAAACCTTGAGTAACACTGTGGGACCCGTACAAAGGGCCACTAGTGATGCTGAAAGTGCTCCCAAGAAGCAGAAAAAAGTCATGTCATCAAAAGAAAAAGCTGAGTTGCTTGATATATACCTTACATTGAGGTCTACAGCTGTGGCTGCCCATCATTTCAGACAGATATTCATCTTGTAAACAGATGATGTAAACTTATGATATTAGTAAGTATAGTATGAACTATAAATATATATTCTCTTCCCCATGATTTTCTTTTTTCTTTTCTTTTCTTTTTTTTTTTTTTTGAGATGGGGTCTCACTCTGTCAGCCAGGCTGGACTATAGTGGTGCAAACACGGCCCACTGCAGCCTCAAACTCCTGGGCTTGAGCAATCCTCCTATTTCAGCCTCCTGAGTAACTGGGACCACAGGCATGTGCTACCATGACTGGCTAATTTTTATTTTTATTTTTGTAGAAACAGGGTTTCGCCATGTTGCCCAGGCTGGTCTCAAACCCCTGGGCTCAAGGCATCCTTCTGCTTCAGCTTCCCAAAGCATTGGGACTATAGACATGAGCCACTGCACCCAGTCATGATTTTCTTAATAACATTTTCTTTTCTCTATCTTACTGTAAGAATATAGTACATAATACATACGACATACAAAATATATGTATATCAACTATTTATGTTATTGGTAAGGCTTCCAGTCAACAGTAGTCTAGTGGTAACTAAGTTTTTGGGGAATCAAAGTTTTGCACAAATTTGTGATTGCTCAGGGATGGGTGCCCTAGGCTAATCTCCATGTTGTTCAAGGGGAAACTATGTAGATAGATATAGATATAGATATAGATATAGATATAGATATAGATATAGATATAGATATATCGTATTGGTTCTGATTCTCTGGAGAAGTCTAATACAGAGCCCTTAGTATATTCATCATTCTTGCTTAAAACTTCCAGTCTAATAATTCAAACATCTCTGTCATATCTGAGTCTGGCTCTGATGGTTGCTATGTCTCTTCAAACTGTTTTCAGCCTTTTAGCATTCTTTGCAAGCTTTTTTTGTTATTGTTGCTGTTTTGTTTTTGATAGCCAGACACAATGAATTGTGTACAAGGCACTGAAATCAATAGGCCTTTATTGTGAGGTTTTGTGTTTATCTTGCTAGATATCAGGTTGTGTTTACCGTTTGATGTAGCTTTGGTGTGGTGGCCGAAATATCCCATAGTGTCTTTGTTTTTGTCTCTCCTGTTGCCTTGAGGTTTCCTTAGAAACCCCCCTTTCTTAAATAGGGTTTGAGGCTTGCAGTTCTTTCAGGTGTAATTTCCTGTTATTACACATAAGCCAGATTGACTGGGTCTCTCTCAGTCTTTTAATGTGCCTGTACACCTTCACAAGTGCTTCTCAGCCTTTCTTTTCCCCTTAGGTGAGACAGAAATGCTAGAGGATACTGGAATTGGGTATTTCTTTTCCCTCAGGTGGATTAGGATCTGGTAAATCCCAAGTCAGTTAGGCTCTGGCAAATCAGATTCCATTGAGGAAACTATTAAGGAAAACAGAATGTTCTGGGTGTATTTCAAAATGGCTACTTTTCCCCTTCTGTTGCTGGACTCGTGAGAGGGGTTTTCTTCTATCTGCTCTGAGAAACTTGTGGGGCTCTTGGAGGTGAAAATCTCTCCCTTTTGAAACTCAACTCATTATTCGGGGCTTATGTTAAATGTATTCTCCCCTGTGAAGTTCTGTTTTGATCATTTCTTCTCATGGATTTTGTTTTCTCGCCTTTGGGGTTGTACCTCTGACATTCCAAAAACATGAAATGCATTGAATTACATTCGGCTTTGTGTTTTGACTTAAAGAGAGGATTTCTCTGTAGGTAGGCAGGATAGTCTACCTGTTTTAGCAGCAAAGGAACTTTGAAGACAGATGGGAAATTAAACTCTGGTGGATTACTGGAATTCTGGACTTGACTAAGGTCTGGGTATCTTAGCAAGGTTAGAGGTAAATAGGATAATGGGACAGCCAAGTAGGAAGGGTTCCCTGGCAGAACCTCTGACAGCCTGCACATTGGGAGGAATGCACACGGGGTGGAGACATGGGAAGTTCATGTCCTTTGCAGTGGGGAGGAGACTGGCCTCTCCTGTCCCAGGGTGTGGTACCTGGGATTCGATCTGTGAGGCAGGAAGCGTGCTAGCAGGATTCTGGCTTTGCGGAGTGTCACTGTTTCCCTTTTTTTCCTTTTTGTCCAATAAATCTCGTTTTTCTTACCCTTCAAATTGCGAGCCTAATTTTTTTGTGGTTCTGTGACAAGGATCTTGTCTTTAGCCGAACTAAGGAAAATTCCTGCAACAATAAAACTTCTGGAATGAAGTTTTTTTAGGAAAGGAAGCACTAACAGCAAGATGTACAAATTGCCAGCTTACAAAAACTCGTAATATGCACAGAAATTGTTTCAAAATCAACTTGAATTTTTTAAAAATTGGCATTTTAAATTCTATAATCATGTCTAACTGTATCAGAACTGTATTTTGTGGAGTTTCAGGAAAACTTTCTACGCTGGCCCAAGTCAGAGTATCTGTAGTTCTGCCACATTCTATTAATTATTACAGTGTTTTCTCTTGATGATTTTAGATTTAAATCACTTTATCAAGGTTACAATTGAGGCTCTAATTTTACATACCTGCTCCACACTTGTGTTTATATTAACTCAAGCAAGGTAGCCAATCTCGTAACTCAATTGAAATGTGACAAATGGGGTTTTAAAGTGAGTGGTTAAAATATCATATTTTGATGTAAGGTTTCATATTGATTGGCTTTTGAGAATTCATATTTCAAAAATTGAATGATTTTATGTAGCTTGTTAATAATTTCATATTAGGATATCTGTAGTCTAAAATTAGATTTTACATGAATCAAATTATTCAGTGATTTTTGACTATAAGATTAGGGTTAGATTGTGGGTTTTTTTAAAAATTATTTTTTGGCAAAAAAGTGGCATTACTGTAATTATTGACTATGAACTCCTAGAATTTATAGTGAAGGAATAGTTACATATAAACATACATTTATATATTATTATTGGATTTGAAACATAAGCATGTATATATGAACACACATATATACCATCTTCATTTGCTTTGGTTTCAAATATATAGTCAAATTATGTTCAAAGTATGCCTGGGAATGTCAAGTTCAAACTAATTTACAGACCTGAACTTACTGTGATTTAATTATTTATTATGTGTTCTATAGGTTGTTTGACTTGATTTTGTTAATTGTCTAATAAACCTGAACAATTTGGAAACAATAGTAGTAATTGCAGCCATCTTAAGAACAATGAAGGCCATAGAAAAAGATAATCCTACTACTCATAAACATCTTAAGCTTTATTATGCAAACATTATCCCTACTATACTCTAAAATATGAAGGACAGATGTAAGAGTAAAGAAAGAGGAAAGAAACATGAAAAGTAGCTCAACAGTCAAAGACAGTTTTATTTTGGAAGAATATACCTGAGAGGGGCTTCTAGTTGACTTTGGTTAGGAGCATTCTCTCTTACAAACTAAGAGTATTTATTGGTGAGAGAGCTTATCACAGGCTTGGGATGTTTCTGTGTTGGGGAGAAGTTTATGGCAGGGTTGGAATGTCTCTGGTGAGAGGGGAGGTTATCTTGGGGCTGACATCTCTCCGGCTGGGAGGGAGGTTACCTTGGGGCTGGCATGTCTCTGGTCAGGGAGGGGTTTATCTGATGGTTGGAATGTTTCTGGTCAGAGATGTCATTTGTGGTTTATGGTCATGCTGACCTTAGCCATTAGGCTGATGCCCTTTGGATTTAGGTGGTTTTGATCAAGGGGAACTTTAGAATGGCAGTGCTTGTCCAAGATGGTGATGCTTCTGCTCTGTCAGGAGAGAATCAGAAAATAAGAACCTTTAGTAGGCTGGGTGCAGTGGTGCACAGCAGTGTGGTAGCTCATGCCAACACGTTGGGACGCCAAGGGGAGCTGATTGCTTGAGTCCAGGAGTTTGAGACCAGCCTGGGCAACATGGCAAAACCCTGTCTCTACAAAAAATACAAAAATTAGCCAGGCATGATGGTGTGTGCCTGTGGTTCCAGCTACCCATGAGGCTGAGGTGAGAGGATCACCTGAGCCTGGGTGGTCGAGGGTGCAGTAAGCCATGATCATACCACTGACTCAGTGGAGGTGACAGTGAAACTTTGTCTCAGAAAAACAAACAAAAAACAACAACAATAAAACCTCTAATAGAAAACAAAACTGGGAATGTATAATGATAACCGAGGTTAAATCACTATGGTCCGTAATAGCACTGGTGATAGCTTTTCCTTGTAATAGATGAGCTTGTACAGATAGATGCTGCTTGCTTGAAGGGAGGTTTTAGTGGGTTTTGTACATTCATATTTTGTGGGGGAAAAACACATCTACTCTATCCCATTATCTAAGTTTTAAGTAAGGAAATGTGTCATAAATTCTAGAGACATTTGGGTGTCGTGGTTAATTAATGACATAGACTTTGGAACCAGTGCTTGAGTTAATTTCATCACAACTTAGAGCTTCTGTTTTCCTATATGCTAAATTTCCTATTCCTAAATTAGGAATAACCTACTTCATTGGATACTCATGTGAATTAAATGTGAATATTATTTTAAAAATCATACAGTGTCTGTTCCTCTGTGAATGTTAGGTGAAGTGTTTATTATTATTATCATCATCGCCTTTATTTATTCAAGTCAATGGTTATAGAAGTAACTTGTCTTCCCTTCTGTGGACATAAATCAAAACAGGTACTGAAGTTTAAAAAGGAAACTAAGGTATTTTAGGGAAAGAATTCTCACTTAACTCAGAAAAGACAACAGACTTACAGTCTTGTAAAAATCTAACTTGATTAAATTCTGAGAAATCTCAGCCTTTAATATTGAATAATCAAGCATTAAAGATAATATCTATCAAACAATGATATTCAAAGCATATTTTGAAAATTAAGTAATTCATTTATTTTTAGCTTTTCTAGGAAAGCTATTTTTTGTCCCTGAATGGGTTAGTTGGCTTTCGTTTTCCTAATAAAGATTAAAAGCTTTAAAATATTTCATTTACCAACTCTGAAGATTCTGTTGATTCATATAGAGAATGATAGATACCACTTTTGATCTAGTTCTATCTTTAAAACACGATTGTTTTTCAGTTGTTTGCACCTAACTTGGAGTGCTAGGAGGTCTATTAATAAAATATGTTGTAATTGTCCCACGATGATAGCATTGTTCAAGGAAAATTACTGGCTAACCCCCTGCTGAATTAAAATGAATTTGATCTGAGTGGAACATTAACAGTCTGATGCATCTGGATTCTCCTTTCATTCACACTCATTTCCTAGAATGACCTTTGTACTTCCTCTTTGTAGAGTTTCTTTGTTGGAAAAGGTCAGGAGGACAACGTTATTAAAATTCTTTAGGTTTTTCTAACTTCACCCCCATTATCTATTGCTTTTTCTGGGGTTATTTTTTTCCCTCTGAGTTTCAGTATAAAGGCCTTTTACTCTAAAAGCTCTATTTCTCAGATACTTGTTTTTTGTGTAATTACACTAAACTTTGTTCAGAATTTAGGCATATGTTGATTGCTGCTATTTATGCAAGCTAAATATTCAATCTGGATTGATTAAAATGTATTATAGGTCTATTGTTTATTTCAGCTGGTATTAAATTGAGATAGTGTAAAAATAGAAATAAAACTGATATTGATGTGAAATGATTAAAAAACACTGTACTTGACATTACCTACTATAGTGACTTTAAAACATCTTGGAGGCTTAACAGCCTATGTTTGATTTTGATACCGTGTTGTGTTATTAAGCTTATGCTAATCTGGCAATGCAGAATTAACTTTTGTAGAGGCAATAAGATATAAGAGGCAAGATATAACGGCTGAGAGGATAGCCTCTCCATGTGGTGTGGGCTTCTCACAGTGTGGCAGCTGGCCCCAAAAGCAAAGGCCTAAGAGCAAGTATTCCAAGCAACCCAGGTGGAAGTTGCAGGGCTTCTTATGACCTGGCCCGAGAAGTCACACAGTATCAGTTCCCCACATCCTATCAGATCAAAAGCCAGCGTTAAGGTCAGCCCCAATTCAAGGAGATGGGTCTGCACAAGGGCATCAACACCTGGAGGTGTTCGTTGGAACACTGTCTTTGAAGACTAGCTACTACACATATGGAACTACTCATCACTAAATTCAAAACAGTGGTTACCTTTGGGGAGGGCAGGGAGAAGTACACAGAGGGTGAAATATGAGTGAGGAAACATTGTATTTCTTATATATTTTATATGAGGTGGTAGATACATAGCTGTTGGTTCTATTATGCTTTTTAGTATTTTTGAAATACTTCATAATAAAAACATATACTTTTTATTTCTTTTAGATTCTGTAGCATCATTGTTTTAAAGAAGAGTTTAATATCCAGGAAATAGTCTTCAAAATAAATTTGCTGTTTGAGGATAGAAACTAAACGCTGTGGTTGACTGTTTATTGTATACAATTTAAAACATACAAAATCGGGCAGAGTGGTAGAATGAATTTCCATCGACCTGTCACCAACCATAACAAGTATAGACACATGACTAGTTTGGTTTCATTTATACCTTACTTTCCTCTCTCCTGTATTATTTTGAAGCAAATGAAAGACTTCTTAACATTTCAGCCCCATGTATTTCACTTATATCTCTGAGAGATAAAAATAATTTAAAAAAACCAAAAACCTATCTTCACAATACCTAAATATTCTATCATACCTAAACCTTCAATAATAATTTCTTCAATATTTTTCTGATCCATTTGGAAATTATCAAATATCCACTAAGTTCAAGTTTCCAATTGTCTTATAAATATCATACTATTTTTTAATTGTTTGTTTGAATTAGGATCCTAACAAAGTCCATACATTTTGATTAGTTGATGTATCTCCTGAGTCTTCTTTAATCTGTGGGTTTCTGCTTTTCTGGATTTTATATTTTGGGCAATTTATTTGTCAATGAAACTAAGTCCTTTGTTGATTGCATCCCTGTGGTGTCATTAAATATGTTCTTTTACTCCCTGTGTTTCCTGTAAACTGGTAGCTGGATTTAGCGGCTCTAACAGATTCAAGCTTGGACAGTTTTTTGTAAGACTTCTTTTAGATTGTGGTATATTCTTCCATGTGAAGGCAAAATAATGACTTGCCTGGTTGTCTCTTTTTGTGATCTTAGCCGCTGCTGGAAAATTCACAAATCCACTAAATTTTTGGAACTACACCATAATGATCTTCTGATTATATAATTAATTCTTCTTTTCTAAAACCATAGTTCAGTTTCTTTATTAGCTGAAATGCTTCTATAAGAGAAGATCTCTTATATCCACTATTTGTTTATCTTTTGGCATAGTTCATATAGAAAGTTTTCAAAATAATGAGTTAGATCCCTAGTCTCCTATCTTACATCTGTGTTTTTTTTATACACCAATAATTACATTTCTCAAGGACCCAAAGAATGATAACACCAGAATATCAAATAATTACTCTTAGGATTTATCCCACAGTATATACTCAACTGTTTCAAAATAACAATACCAGCACTACCACCAACAATATGATTACTGTACAATGTTTTGTATCCGGTTCTTTTTGCTTTTGCATATATCTCACTTAGGATATAATACACAAATTGTTTGTTTTAAAGTCATTTGCATAGTCCCTCTCTGTATGGGTAGGCCTCCAATTGGCCACATTTTTTTTTTTTTTGAAACAGGGTCTTGTCCTATTGCCTAGGCTGGAGTGCAGTGGTGAAATCATAGCTCATTGCAGCCTCACCCTCCTGGGCTCAAGTGATTCTCCTACCTCAGCCTTCCAAGTAACTGAGACTACAGATGTGTGCCACCCCACCTGGCTGATTTCTTTATTTATGTTTTCTTTATTTACTTTTTTTTTTTTTGTAGATAATGGGGACTCACTATGTTGTCCAGGCTGGCCTTGAACTCCTGGCCTCAAGCAGTCCTCCTGCCTCAGCCTCCCAAAATGCCAGAATTACAGGCATGAGCCACTGCACCCAGCCTAATTTTTGTTTTTAGGAATTTCTGCTCTAAAGTTTTGTTTATAATTATGTAAATTGTATCTTTTCCTTCTATCCTATTTCCTTCCGCTTTAGCCATTTTTAAAGCTTATGGTTTAATTTTTTCATAGTTTTTAATATTATAGGCTACTTTTGATACATTTTTATATATAGATATATCTACTTGCATCTCCTTTTTTATTTTTTATTTTTTTATAGGTAAGGGAAGGCAGATTAATTAGAGAAAGTACAAAGATATGTTGCAAGGGTGCAATGGGCAGCACAGCAGAGAAGGGCTGTCTGCCATATTCCCCTTTGTTTAGATAAATGTAGCATGCTAAACATACTTCCCCCTGCTTGCTGGTTTTACTTAAGATACCCTGGAGATTAAGTCACAACAGCAATAAATGTTATTGTGTTTAATGTACCATAATTTTATTTAACTTGTCATTTCTTCATGAGTATTTTGATTATTCTCAGTTTTGTGCTATTATAGTCCTGCCATGAATTGCCTTGTCTTTTCATTTTTAAAAATTTTTTCCCCAGTTTGTATCTTTTCATGTTTTTCTCTAGTTTATCTTTGAGATCAATGTCTAAGACTAGATTTTTGAGCCAAAGGGCAAATGAATATTTCACTTCTTCAAATATTGCCAAATTTGCTTTCATTGAACCTGTACTGTTTTACATTCTCAACCACATACGAAAGTGTTTTTTTTTCTCACAGCCTTATCCAAAATATGATGTCCAGACATAATTTTTACCAATTTAATGAGTAAAATAATCATATATTGACAGTTTTCCTTTTCATTTCTCTTATGAGAAATGTTAAACCTCTTTTTCATATAAGTAAGAGCAATTTTTTTCAGTCAACTGTTTATTTCTCTAGACCATTTAAAAATATCTTTTTTCTCTATTGTTCTAGAAATCATTCATGTATGAGAAAAACTCTCTTCATTTGTGATATAAATCATATTTTTACCAGCTTGTCATTTATTTTACTTTGCTTATGATTCTGCTTGTCACATAAATTTTTATTTTTACTATTCAAATTTATCTCTTTATCTTATTGTTTTTAGGTTCTGGATCTTAATTAGAAAAGTTTTCCGCATTCCTTGATTATAGAAGAATTCATTCAGGTTGTCTTCTAGTGTTTAGATGGCTTCCATATTTACATTTACATCTCTGATTCATTTTGAATTTATCTTAGCATATGATATGAGGAATGGGTCTAATTAATATTCTTTCTATTCATTTGCTAAAATGTTACCTCTCTGAAGTGAAAGCCTATCTTTATCAAATATTAAATTTGCATTTGTAATTAGAAGTAATTCTGGATTTTGTATTTTGCTTGCTTTGTCTGCCTATTATTGTTTCAATACCAGACTGTTTTAATATTAGATACTTTATAATATGTTTTAGTATCTTGTACAGCTGGCCACTTCTGCCTCACCTTCTTTTGCAGGGTTTCCCTGGCTTATTATGTGTTTATTTTTCCAAATCAACTTCAGAATTGATGTCTAATTCCAGGGGAAAAATGATATTTTTACAGGGGTTGCTATAAATTAATAAAGACTTTAAAGAATTTCCAGTTTGTATACTTTTCTGTCCTTAAAGTGTGTTTTATATTACTTTCTTATTTAAGTTTTAGGCATTTTAAATTATGTGAACACTTTAATTCTTAAGACATCTCATAAAACTTACTGTATTAAGTAGGAAAATTGAGAATTATTGCTTTATAAGTTATATTTATCTGTATTGGAATTATCTAGGTCATTGATATCTAGTGTATCTTTTGTAGTTTATTTCAAGTTATTTTTAATGCATGTGTCTTTAGGAAGCAAAAGGCTCTCTACCCTAGCCCACTAAAAGCAAAACCAAAAACAATCAAAAATCCCCAAAGGCTGACTGGGAGAGGAGTGGGTATGGTAAAGAGTAGGTATGATAAAGATGGTATAGAAATGTATGCTGGAAGTGTCTACAGTTAATTACATTTATATGAGCTTCTAAGCCAGTGGGATCTTTACATCCCCTAAAAGAATTTTGAAAAACTATTTGCCTCTGTGTACATTTTTTAGGTGACAATCTAACATTTTACCATGAATTTAAACAGTTGTAAATGATGTGATTTCCTGTTTATGTTAAATATGTTATTTTAAAATAATACCATTACATCATTATTTAAAATTTATCCAGTGAAATTAAAATAACTTAACAATTTAAGACCTCTGGTCATCATTAAACAATATATGAACTAAGATCTTTAAGAGTCAACTTTTACATTTTCTTCTCTCCTTGAATGTGTTTTTCCTTCCTCTTCCTGTATGGAATTACATCTTAATTAAATATGTTTTTATACTTAATTTTAAAAAATTTATCACTATATTATACTTCTTGGTAATAAACATATGTATTAATTTAAAATAATTGTTTAAAATTTTTCTATGACCATAGGCTTTAAGTGCTAAGAATTTTTTTATTGGTTGCAAATTTCTATTATAATTAACAGTATAAAGTTTATTTAAGTAGCACAAATGTATTAAAAGATTTGATCATTATTGTATGTTTTTAATAAGTAAAATTTTATTGGAAGTGCATTTCTTAAAGAGATAGGTGATACTTTTTACATGGCTTCTTTGAATATTATTACTTGAATAAAACAGGATTCATCAATTCTTTTCCTGTTTGTTTTTATTACTATAATCTTAAGAAGCCTAGATCACATGTATAATAAGTGGTCATAAAATAATTTTTTTGTGTCATTCAATTCTTTGACCTGCTTCCGTATCATATGACAAAAATCACACAACAATCTGTTATCAAAAATCACTTTTAACAATCAGCTAACACCTGAATTTTGCCCTCCTTCTGCTTTGTTCAAAGCAGAGAATTGGAAATCACCTGACTTGCAAAAGGATTGGCTAATCAGATGTCTGATTTCTTTCTGACTTTACCTTATTAAGTTGACTGCAGTAAAATTTGAATTGTCCCTTTATTTGGAGTCCCAGTGGTTGTTATACCCTGAGGCCATGCACCCTAGAAAAATTCAGAGTAGGAAAGAGGTTTGCGCTTTTGTGGGTGAATTGGGCAGACAGGAATTATGAGAAGAGGAGAAGAATGTGTGACACTTCCATACATTCTTAACAGACCAGTTTTAGGAAAAACTAGAAATGGAAATTGAGAACCTAGAAATAGGTATACAGAAATACCTATGCTCAGATTTGTCATCCTGAACCTTGTGGGTTACATCTATTAGCCCCCAGTTTGAAGACCCTCATTTGAGGCAGCCCATGACAGAAGGGCCAATACCTTGGGCTACATTGGTCTTGTCAGACAACAAGATGTACAGCAGCTGGGGGTCAGCAGAGGCAGAGCTCCTGTGCTCTGTAAAACGTATGTCAGTATTGCTTATGTAGGAACACTGCCCAGAGATTTGATATTGTCTTCACAAGAATGTTTTATGCAAGATGATACATGGTTGGTCACTCAAAACAAACAACAAAATCCCTTAACACACATTGGATTTTAATTCTGTCCCATAACACCTATTTGGATCTTAAATAATGTGGTTTATATAGCTTTGGTCAGTCTATTTGATGATGGCTTGAATTTAGCTAGTGATGAGGAATAGAGGGCTACTTGGCATACTCCTTACCAGCTAAGGCTATCTATTCTTGATAACCACTCCTACTGGGTTTAAGAGATAGGAATGAACTCTTTTCCTGGTGGAAATGAGTTCGTGGCGCAGGTACATGTGTATAAGGATGCATGTGCTTTGGCAGAAAACTTTTCAGAACCACAGCCTTAAATTATTCATTCTTAAATATTTTTAAAAAACCTCAGCTCAGCTCTTGAGGGAAAGAGGAGAGCAGATGAAGGCCTAGGGTTAGGAATTAAAATGCAGATACTGTATTTGGTATTGCTGTGTTAGAAAAGTAATCTGTTAGTCATGCAAGAGGTTTAAGTGACCTTTTATAATAAAAGGTCAAGGATCCAGACCTATATTTTGGCTGGGAAAAAGGTCATCTCACCTTACCTTTTGTGAGCAGCAGGGGCTCCCCTCTGTAGGGCAAAATGTCCTTTAAGAAATTACCTTTGACTTGCCATTAGTTTAAGTAAGTGAAAAGTGGCAAACATTTAGTGGATCTTCTCTGTGTGCCTGGTACGATTCTAAATGCTTTACACTGGTTCTTTAATCCTCATAATAACCCTCGTGAATGGGTTTCAGAGATATCGATTCTCTCAGTCTCAGAGCTGGTAATTTGCCTACAGCACTGAGCAACATTTTCTACTCCCCTAGAGTACAATTTCAAGTAGTATTTTCTTTTCTTTTTTTCTTGCAACTTTCATTTAGATTCGGGGGTACATGTTTGTTACCTGAATATATTGCATGATGCTAGGGTTTGGGGTATGAATGATCCTGTCACCCAACTAGTGAGCACAGTACCCAGTATTTTCTCTATGTGTCAAGAAATATAAAAGATGGGGAGACTTGCCATGGAGTGTAGGAGAGCTGACTTTGATCTAACAGATCTGTGGGTAGATGCCATAAATGGACTCTATAGCACTAAAAAGAAAAAAGAAATAAACACACACACACAATTGACTTGTTCAGTGTAGTTATTAATAGAGTTATTTATGGTGAAGAAAATCTGTATGGGTTTAATCCAGGAGTTAAAAAATAGTGGTCTATGGGCAGATTTAACCTACAGGTTGTGTGATAGCCCAGTATGATATTTAAATAAAATTAGAATTCGCAATGTCTTTTCATGGGGGCAGAAACACTCAATAACAGCTGCTACTGATGCTGTAGCCCCAAAGCTTCACACATTTACATTTTCCTGCCTGGATTCTGAAGACTTCTGAGTGTGTAGCTCTTGGTTAAATCACTCAAAGGAGGTGGTAGGTCATACATGGTTGGTAGGCTGTATTAACTATTTTTTGGTTATTTTTACCAGAGATTTGGGAGACGATGGTGGTGGCAGCAGCCCTGGATTTGTCCAGTAGGCATATTTTAAAAATGCTTAAGCACCAGCTAGTTAGAATCACAACAAAATCCTCATTTCTTTTTTTTCAAAAATTTATTTTATGTTTCATAAAAGTATGAAAGTATTAAGTTTTCTAAAACATAAAAGTATTAAATTTTAAAAAATCATTGCCTGTTATAAAAAATTCAATAAATTATATTATTTTCTGTAATTATTAGTAAAAGTAAGAACTACTTTGGACTTCCTTTTACAATATTTCAGGTTTTTAAAAGAAATATGAATTGCGAATTTTGAGAGACAGAGATACTATGAGTCTTACATTGGAGCAATGATTATCTCCTTGGGGGAGGTGATTTCTAGAAAAAAAAATCCAACCGGTAAAATCAGTCCACAGTTCAGGTCTGTATAACGTACCTACCTTAATTATTATGATGGGTCGTGACTAGTACATATCACACAACTAACTCATTTTCCTTTAAAAACAGCCTCTTAAGTTTTTCTAATATATGAAATTGTAGTGGGAATTATAATGAGCATTGGTGAATGTACCACTCAGCTTTCAAAAATCTTACTCTTTTCTGGCCATAATAGCTCCAGATATTTCTTTTTTTAAATTTAAATTTTAATTAATTTATTTGATTATTATTATACTTTAAGTTCTAGGGTATATGTGCACAACGTGCAGGTTTGTTACATATGTATACATGTGCCATGTTGGTGTGCTGCACCCATTAACTTGTCATTTATATTAGGTATTTATCCTAATGCTATCCCCTCCCCCATCTCCCCACTCCACAACAGGCCCTGGTGTGTGATGTCCCCGCCCTGTGTCCAAGTGTTCTCATTGTTCAATTCCCACCTATAAGTGAGAACATAAGGTATTTGGTTTTCTGTCCTTGCAATAGTTTGCTCAGAATGATGGTTTCCAGCTTCATCCATCAAAGGACACGAACTCATCCTTTTTTATGGCTGCATAGTATTCCATGGTATATATGTGCCACATTTTCTTAATCCAGTCTATCACTGATGGACATTTGGGTTGGTTTCAAGTCTGTGCTGTTGTAAATAGTGCCGCAATAAACATACGTGTGCATGTGTCTTTACAGTAGCATGATTTATACTCCTTTGGGTATATATACCCAGTAATATGATGGCTGGGTCAAATGGTATTTCTAGTTCTAGATCTTTGAGGAATTGCCACACTGTCTTTCACAATGGTTGAACTAGTTTACACTCCCACCAACAGTGTAAAAGAGTTCCTATTTCTCTACATCCTCTTCAGCACCTGTTTTTCCTGACTTTTTAATGATCGCCATTCTAACTGGTGTGAGATGGTATCTCGTTGTGGTTTTGATTTGGATTTCTCTGATAACCAGTGATGATGAGTATTTTATCATGTGTCTGTTGGCTGCATAAATGTCTTCTTTTGTGAAGTGTCTGTTCATATGCTTTGCCTCCTTTTTGATGGGATTGTTTGATTTTTTCTTGTAAATTGGTTTAAGTTCTTTGTAGATTTTGGATATTAGCCCTTTGTCAGATGGGTAGATTGTAAAAATTTTCTCCCATTCTGTAGGTTGCCATTCACTCTGGTGGTAGTTTCTTTTGCTGTGCAGAAGCTCTTTAGTTTAATTAGATCCCATTTGTCTATTTTGGCTTTTGTTGCCATTGCTTTTGATGTTTTAGTCATGAAGTCTTTGTGCATGCCTATGTCCTGAATGGTATTACCTAGGTTTACTTCTAGGGTTTTTATGGTTTTAGGTCTAACATTTAAGTGTGTAATCCATCTTGAATTAATTTTTGTGTACATGTAAGGAAGGGATCCAATTTCAGCTTTCTACATATGGCTAGGCAGTTTTCCCAGCACCATTTGTTAAATAGGGAATCATTTCCCCATTTCTTGTTTTTGTCAGGTTTGTCAAAGGTAATTTCTGTTCTTTTACATTTGCTGAGGAGTGCTTTACTTCCAATTATGTGGTCAATTTTGGAATAAG